>NC_056413.1:35000-335000 GCF_905147365.1 Aricia agestis
AACCTAACCTAACCTAACCTAACCTAACCTAACCTAACCTAACCTAACCTAACCTAACCTAACCTAACCTAACCTAACCTAACCTAACCTAACCTAACCTTTTTTTTTTTTTTTTTTTTTTTTTTTCCGGAGGGGGAAATGCATTACGCATACCACCCAGGCGCAGGGGGCGACCCGAGTGGTTATGTGGGACTCCCGCGGCTAATGAGACCACGGTATACCCACTAAAACCCCCCCCCCATCTTCCGCCACGCCGCATATTGACGGGGCCACAGGAACGATACACACATCTGCCCGAAGACTCCACGATGGGCGCACAACACGTGCGCCCTCCTCCTCGGCCCCCACCAAGGCTGTAGCAGACGCCCCCCCGAGTCTGCTACTTGGAGGCCATGTGGCAGATCAGGTCTGTGGCTCTGCCACCGACCACACCTCGGCCGCAGAGGATAGGGCAAGCGGCGCACCGTAATACCTACTTGCCTCTTCCTCTGCGGCCCCACCAATGCCGTTCAAGCGGAACGGCCCCGCCAGCTCGCAGGGGGGGTAGGGAAAGCGGCAACCTACCACAATGCCTCTCCCCCCCGCGATCCGTCCTCGGCCGCAGAGGATAGGGCAAGCGGCGCACCGTAATACCTACTTGCCTCTTCCTCTGCGGCCCCACCTCGGTGCGCATCCGCAGCGGACTCCTCCAGTCCGCTGGGAGCGCCCTCCTCGGGCCAGGCGGCGACACCGGCCGGCCCTGGTTGCCTCTTCGCTTCACCGCGGTTGTCCAAGCCGCGGTTACTAAGCCCCACCGCCACGACAAGGCGTGCAACCATCGGGGGGAACCTAACCTAACCTAACCTAACCTAACCTAACCTAACCTAACCTAACCTAACCTAACCTAACCTAACCTAACCTAACCTAACCTAACCTAACCTAACCTAACCTAACCTAACCTAACCTAACCTAACCTAACCTAACCTAACCTAACCTAACCTAACCTAACCTAACCTAACCTAACCTAACCTAACCTAACCTAACCTAACCTAACCTAACCTAACCTAACCTAACCTAACCTAACCTAACCTAACCTAACCTAACCTAACCTAACCTAACCTAACCTAACCTAACCTAACCTAACCTAACCTAACCTAACCTAACCTAACCTAACCTAACCTAACCTAACCTAACCTAACCTAACCTAACCTAACCTAACCTAACCTAACCTAACACGCACTTATGGTGTTAAAAACACCATAAGTGCGAGCGAGACAAGTAGGGCTGCCGCGCGCGATACCTGTCTCGCTCACTGCCCCGCCCACCGACGCGCTCAGGGCTGCGAATCAAACTTTCGTTAAACCTAGTAAACAAAATTATAATAATTTAAAATATTGGAAAACAACAAAAACATTAATATTGGAAAACAACAAAAACATTAAAAATAAAAGTTAAAATAAGTAATATAATAAATTTTAAATTAGATTAAAAATATATATTAAATTGTACCAAAACCCTGAATTGATAAGAAAATAATAAAATAGTATACACATATTAAACCTCAGTAACACAAATAAATAAATACGAAATAATTAATTATAACAAAATTGGTCAAAAAGACAAAAAACATAAATATTATAAAAACATACTAAAATATATAGTAATAGAATATAAATAATACTATTATTTCAATTACAGCACAATAGGAAGTTAAGAAATTTCAAAATTCCCATCAGGTGATCCCCGCTCATTGATAGATATAAATAGTAGATTTCTGCATGTCGCAGCCCTGACACGCCCACGTTACGCCCTAAACACGTAACACTTCGTGTGCGGTCGAGGCGAGTTAGAGGTTGTAGGAAGGACGTCAATAACTTTGCTATTAAATTTCGAAAGGCGCTTCATTTTCCAAAATTGAAGTAGCTTTTTCTTTAAAATAAACAAGATTTGGACCCTGAAAATACCCAAAAACCAAATAAACAAAAATAAACTTGCGACTGACATAGCGTTTTTTCGATTCGGCCGACGAGAAGCGTCAAAAAACTCTAAATAAAGGTTGACTGAACGAGGTTTTAAAAACCGAAATTAGATTAGGACCAGTTTGTCTCCTTTTGGAACAACTGCTAGTATATAGGACGTAAGGACTAACTGTGATAAATAAGGTTTTTAAGACTGAGTATTAAATAAGTAATTATTGACTAAGTAATATAGATATTATATAAAATTCATAAAAAATTAGCTTTAATTAGGGATATTTACAATTTTATAGCATTATCATAATTAGTTCTTGACGTATGAGACCGAATATCACCATATTTGGTGTATTCGATAGCTTAATTTTAAGATATTGACGCTCTAAAACTCTAATATAATTTAATAGTGTTCCTACGACAAATAAATAGCAACGAAAAAAGGCTGACTCGCTTCTTGCTTTTAAGAAACACTGACTCTCTATAGATATAATCTAACGATTTAAATTTAAAATACTGACAAATATAAACATATTAAGTTATAAAAATAGATTATATAATATTAGGAACGCTCCTATAAAGGAATTAGGACAGCTGTGATAACTAAGTATAAGTATTTTGACCAGTAAACATTCTATAAGTATTAATTTTATACAAATTCTTAGACGAAATATATACATATTTACAAATATAGTTAGGACTAGTTATAACACAGTAGTAAATTAGGTGTAGACCGATTACATCATTTTTGGTGTACTCGATAGATTAAGATATTCCTATTTGACGTATTTAAGACAAGGAACTCCAAGCGGAGCGACTTTTACACATAGGCTAATCAAGCATTAGAACGAACAGTAAAATAACTAAAAATAATTGACTAGAATTAATGAACATTGTTAGTATAACACTGCAAAATTAAATAAAATTCTTGTGAAATTGCTATTAAAGTTGGACAGGGGCTAAATATCCCATACAAAACTATATTAAAGTCCCTTCATAAATAAAATAGCAACAAAAAGTATCGTAATTGTGTTCTGCCAATATATATCGAAAGTCAGTTCATATTTCCTAGGACATAACTGGCTTCTAAGTAAAATAAAACAACACTAAATAACAAGCAATTAGAATAAATTATTATAAGTAGAGTCTTAAACATTAATAACAAATAAACTACAAAAATTCTAGTCATTTACTATCAATATAAACCAAACATTTACTTTTTAAAAAATTAGCCTAAATATATTTTAACTTATACATTTTTACAATTATTATTTTTATATACAATTTTATTATTTGACGCGTTCCCCCTTAGTTAATTAAAATGGCAACGGTACGTACGCCGTGTGGCCCAGGGTCTCAACCCCGAAAACTAGTAAATAGACATTCGCTTGACAGCCTGCAGGACAGCCCGGCTTCCAAGACTTTTAGTATGGACACTAGCGATAATTTGGATGACATTAATTCTATATTAATGGATACATCTCGTTTGACGAAACATAGTATAAGTCTGCTAAACCAGACTAGGAACATGAAGGGAGAGTTAAAGTCTGGCTTGGCAGACAACTTGAAAAATATACAGGATAGGATAGGAAAAGCCCTCGAATCTAATAAGATGCGAGAAAAAGTGAGAAAAGAGGATAGAATGACAAAGGACTTAGGAGTTCAGTGTGACAGGGAGGTCAAGAGTGGAAGCTGTGGCTGTGATTGCAAGGCGCTTATCCAGGAAATGTACGATAAGCTTAAAGGTAATTTACAGTGCTTGGGAAGCAAGCTGAGCGACGAAATAAGATCTCAGCTTGACTCTCAAACAGGAAGGGTAGAGGAAGTAGGTATAGCTAGGGCTAAATTTATAATAGAGGAATCTAAAAATAATGTAAACAGTGCTATAGAGGAGTGGGAGGCCAGGGCCTCGGCCGAGCCGCGAACCGCTACGTACGCGGAGGTAGCGCGCGACGGGAGACAAACCCCGCCGCCCGCCGCCCCCGCGGTGATAGCCGGCAAGCGACAGCCAAAGCCCAAGACCCTCCACTCCCTTGTAGTCACTGATAAGGAAAATTTTATGTCGACGACCGACATTGTGTCGGAAGTAGGAAAGATAATAGAGCCCACCAAGGAAGGAATTAAAATAGATAGGATAAGAAGAGCGAAAGGTCGAAAAGTTATTATAGGTTTTAGCGATAAAAATGAAAGAGATAAAATAAAAGAGAAGATAGAGAAAAGTGATAGTAATTTTAACGTAGAGACGATAGCCAATAAAAACCCGCAGGTGGTGCTGTATGGGGTGCTAAAGACGACAACGGATGACGACATATTTTATGCCATTAGACATCAAAATAAGCACCTTCAACCGGTACCACCTCCGGGCGTTTTATACAACTTTGAAGTAAAGTATAGGCGAAGGGGAAGAGACCAAGAGACAGAACATGTGGTGTGTACGTTGTCCCCTCGGCTGTGGCAGACCTTTACAGAAGCCGGGTACGTCTATATAGGCATGCAGCGGGTGCGTGTCGCCGACCAGTCCCCCCTTATACAGTGCTCGCGCTGTTTAGGGTACGGACATGGGAGGCGACATTGCAATAGCGAATCCGAATCCGATAAGTGTAGCCACTGCGGAGGGGACCATCGTAAATTTGAGTGTGACAAATTGGAAGAAAACCCGAACTGTATTAATTGTGAAAAAGACGGTTGTAAAGACACCAAGCACGACGCGTTCAGCGCGGAGTGTCCGGTGCGAATGAGATGGGACGCAATAGCACGGGCAACCGTTGCATATGACCCTGATGACCAATAGCATTGACAATCCATAAGTCATCGTTCATAATATTAATAATATATATGTAAAATAAATAAATATAGTATATCATATAATTATACATATAGTATGTAAGGAATGCAAATTGGAAATCCCTTAAACTGAGTTTAAGGGACCCAAAAAACGCAGTATATAATTTAGAATAGTTATATCAACAATGTAATACTATATATTAAAAAAAAAAAAAAAAAAAAAAAAAAAAAAAAAAAAAAAAAAAAAAAAAAAAAAAAAAAAAAAAAAAAAAAAAAAAAAAATACTTGTCATATATATGGTTATGATAAAAATAACAAAGCATATATAGACTAAGCAAATAAATAAGCAGTAACAATTATTTTTATACATAAGAATATATTATTAAATATTTATTATACGAACAATATATTATAACATACAAAAGTATTTACGTACAGATGTTTATGAAATTGAATATATGTAATTGTGTGATATGTAATATAACAGAAGAATATAATATGTAACTTATATATAACGATGTAAACAATACTAAAGAAATATAAAAAATGTGTCAAAAAGATAGTATGAAACAGAACTGTAACAAACAATTGTAAAATTATACATAGGTAATTATAAGGTAGCCATAATATAGTCCAAGATAGAAATAGAGATCAATAATATGTAAATTATAGATAACAATGTAAACAACACTGAGGAATCAGAAATATGTACTAAATAGATATTATAAAAAAAAGATATTATAAAAATAAAATGTAAAGCAAACCAAATTAAAATTATATATAGGTATATAAGATTATGTATAAGATGTTAATGGAATTTCAATGCTATAGAAATATACCAACAATATGCAACTGTACGTCATGCATCCCACTCAATTGTAAGAATTATTTCGTAAGTAAATAACTCCAGCAAAACAAATTCGCACCGAACACTCCCGCGAATAAAAATTGATGTAGTATTAAGCTTTAAGTATATAATATGTAAATGTAAAAATGATTAATGTAAACAATTTGTCAACAAATTAAGGATAAAATGTGACATGCAAACAATTGTCCCTTATTATGTAAGGGGGAACAAGAGGTCCCATATAGGGGCCATTAAAAAAAAAAAAAAAAAAAAAAAAAAAAAAAAAAAACCTAACCTAACCTAACCTAACCTAACCTAACCTAACCTAACCTAACCTAACCTAACCTAACCTAACCTAACCTAACCTAACCTAACCTAACCTAACCTAACCTAACCTAACCTAACCTAACCTAACCTAACCTAACCTAACCTAACCTAACCTAACCTAACCTAACCTAACCTAACCTAACCTATCCTAACCTAACCTAACCTAACCTAACCTAACCTAACCTAACCTAACCTAACCTAACCTAACCTAACCTAACCTAACCTAACCTAACCTAACCTAACCTAACCTAACCTAACCTAACCTAACCTAACCTAACCTAACCTAACCTAACCTAACCTAACCTAACCTAACCTAACCTAACCTAACCTAACCTAACCTAACCTAACCTAACCTAACCTAACCTAACCTAACCTAACCTAACCTAACCTAACCTAACCTAACCTAACCTAACCTAACCTAACCTAACCTAACCTAACCTAACCTAACCTAACCTAACCTAACCTAACCTAACCTAACCTAACCTAACCTAACCTAACCTAACCTAACCTAACCTAACCTAACCTAACCTAACCTAACCTAACCTAACCTAACCTAACCTAACCTAACCTAACCTAACCTAACCTAACCTAACCTAACCTAACCTTTTTTTTTTTTTTTTTTTTTTTTTTTTCCGGAGGGGGAAATGCATTACGCATACCACCCAGGCGCAGGGGGCGACCCGAGTGGTTATGTGGGACTCCCGCGGCTAATGAGACCACGGTATACCCACTAAAACCCCCCCCCCATCTTCCGCCACGCCGCATATTGACGGGGCCACAGGAACGATACACACATCTGTGACCCCGCCAGCGGCCCGAAGACTCCACGATGGGCGCACAACACGTGCGCCCTCCTCCTCGGCCCCCACCAAGGCTGTAGCAGACGCCCCCCGAGTCTGCTACTTGGAGGCCATGTGGCAGATCAGGTCTGTGGCTCTGCCACCGACCACACCTCGGCCGCAGAGGATAGGGCAAGCGGCGCACCGTAATACCTACTTGCCTCTTCCTCTGCGGCCCCACCAATGCCGTTCAAGCGGAACGGCCCCGCCAGCTCGCAGGGGGGGTAGGGAAAGCGGCAACCTACCACAATGCCTCTCCCCCCCCGCGATCCGTCCTCGGCCGCAGAGGATAGGGCAAGCGGCGCACCGTAATACCTACTTGCCTCTTCCTCTGCGGCCCCACCTCGGTGCGCATCCGCAGCGGACTCCTCCAGTCCGCTGGGAGCGCCCTCCTCGGGCCAGGCGGCGACACCGGCCGGCCCTGGTTGCCTCTTCGCTTCACCGCGGTTGTCCAAGCCGCGGTTACTAAGCCCCACCGCCACGACAAGGCGTGCAACCATCGGGGGGAACCTAACCTAACCTAACCTAACCTAACCTAACCTAACCTAACCTAACCTAACCTAACCTAACCTAACCTAACCTAACCTAACCTAACCTAACCTAACCTAACCTAACCTAACCTAACCTAACCTAACCTAACCTAACCTAACCTAACCTAACCTAACCTAACCTAACCTAACCTAACCTAACCTAACCTAACCTAACCTAACCTAACCTAACCTAACCTAACCTAACCTAACCTAACCTAACCTAACCTAACCTAACCTAACCTAACCTAACCTAACCTAACCTAACCTAACCTAACCTAACCTAACCTAACCTAACCTAACCTAACCTAACCTAACCTAACCTAACCTAACCTAACCTAACCTAACCTAACCTAACCTAACCTAACCTAACCTAACCTAACCTAACCTAACCTAACCTAACCTAACCTAACCTAACCTAACCTAACCTAACCTAACCTAACCTAACCTAACCTAACCTAACCTAACCTAACCTAACCTAACCTAACCTAACCTAACCTAACCTAACCTAACCTAACCTAACCTAACCTAACCTAACCTAACCTAACCTAACCTAACCTAACCTAACCTAACCTAACCTAACCTAACCTAACCTAACCTAACCTAACCTAACCTAACCTAACCTAACCTAACCTAACCTAACCTAACCTAACCTAACCTAACCTAACCTAACCTAACCTAACCTAACCTAACCTAACCTAACCTAACCTAACCTAACCTAACCTAACCTAACCTAACCTAACCTAACCTAACCTAACCTAACCTTTTTTTTTTTTTTTTTTTTTTTCCGGAGGGGGAAATGCATTACGCATACCACCCAGGCGCAGGGGGCGACCCGAGTGGTTATGTGGGACTCCCGCGGCTAATGAGACCACGGTATACCCACTAAAACCCCCCCCCATCTTCCGCCACGCCGCATATTGACGGGGCCACAGGAACGATACACACATCTGCGACCCCGCCAGCGGCCCGAAGACACCACGATGGGCGCACAACACATGCGCCCTCCTCCTCGGCCCCCACCAAGGCTGTAGCAGACGCCCCCCGAGTCTGCTACTTGGAGGCCATGTGGCAGATCAGGTCTGTGGCTCTGCCACCGACCACACCTCGGCCGCAGAGGATAGGGCAAGCGGCGCACCGTAATACCTTCTTGCCTCTTCCTCTGCGGCCCCACCAATGCCGTTCAAACGGAACGGCCCCGCCAGCTCGCAGGGGGGGTAGGGAAAGCGGCAACCTACCACAATGCCTCTCCCCCCCCGCGATCCGTCCTCGGCCGCAGAGGATAGGGCAAGCGGCGCACCGTAATACCTACTTGCCTCTTCCTCTGCGGCCCCACCAATGCCGTTCAAGGAACGGCCCCGCCAGCTCGCAGGGGGGGTAGGGAAAGCGGCAACCCACCACAATGCACCTTCCCCCCGCGATCCGTCCTCGGCCGCAGAGGATAGGGCAAGCGGCGCACCGTAATACCTACTTGCCTCTTCCTCTGCGGCCCCACCTCGGTGCGCATCCGCAGCGGACTCCTCCAGTCCGCTGGGAGCGCCCTCCTCGGGCCAGGCGGCGACACCGGCCGGCCCTGGTTGCCTCTTTGCTTCACCGCGGTTGTCCAAGCCGCGGTTACTAAGCCCCACCGCCACGACAAGGCGTGCAACCATCGGGGGGAACCTAACCTAACCTAACCTAACCTAACCTAACCTAACCTAACCTAACCTAACCTAACCTAACCTAACCTAACCTTTTTTTTTTTTTTTTTGATGCGCAGGGGAAACCCGTCATGGGTCCCCCGGGTTGGGTATGTGCCTCAGTTAAGCTGAAGCACCCCGAGGGTATGTGAGACTCCTACTCACTAAAACCACCTGCGGTTGCCTTCAGCCGTATACGGAGGGATATCCTGGATCTCTCTAACACAGGACTCCCTCCACGACCGGCCGGTCTAAGGGACCGGACTTCCACCAAGTTAGGGAACGCTTAGGCAAACTAAAGCGTTCCCCTCGACGCCGGGACTAGCTAAGCCGGGCAGGTACCCATCCTGACCCGGAGCCCCGTGGGACGGAAGTTATTGGAGGTTCGCATAGCGACGCCTCCGCACTCCCGTCCTACGCCGGCGGAGCGGAACGGAGGAAGGGTTATCCTCTCTGTTCCGCTCCGCGGCCTCTTTCTGTGAAAGGACGGTTTCACAGAAAGAGACCGCCGCCTGCCAAGCCTCATCACTCTCGAGCATGCAGCGCACCATGCTCGGGAGTGAGAGGTCTCCACCTAGCACTGCCACGAGATCGTGGCGCTGCACGGCCCATCGATCGCACACCTCGAGGGTGTGCTGGGCCGTGTCCTCCGCAGCGCCACAGTCATGGCAGGCTGGCGTAGGCTCCCTCCTGGCGACCTTACACAAGTACGCACCGAAACAACCATGTCCGGTGAGCACCTGTGTAAGGCGGAAGGTGAGGGGTTTTCTCTTGCGGCGCATCCATGCCGCAAGAACTGGACGCAGAGCCTGAGCAGTACGTTGCCCGTACTGGGCCTGCGCCAGGTCCTCACCCCACCTCCTCAACAGCCACTGCTCTCCTAGCCTTCGGACCCGCCGGAGCTCCTCCCATTGCAAGTCCTCGCCCCGCGACCTCCTCTCTGAAACGAGGAGGTGCAACTCGGCGAAGACCGTCGCAACAAGCTCCCACGGCGGGTCTCCCGCCAGGGCAGTAGCTGCCACCCAGGAGACCGTACGGTACCCCCTGATCACCCTCACCGCTATGACCCGCTGCGCTTTTCGCAGCTGGGCCTTATTGCGAGCGGTGAGGGAGTCCGCCCAAACTGGGGCACCGTACAGGGCTATACTCCGACAGACTCCGGAGTACAGCCGCCTGCAGGCTTCGCTGGGCCCTCCTATATTAGGCAGGAGCCGGCCCAGCGCTGACGCCGCCCTCACGACCTTCGGTCCCAGCTGTTGGAAGTGTGGGCCGAAGGTCCACCTCCCGTCCAGGATGAGCCCAAGACATTTAAGCGTCGGACTCATCCTGACCTCCGTCTCTCCGATAAGGAGTCGAGCTCCGGGTGGGGGTCCTCTCCTCCCGGGTCCGCGGAAGAGCAGGGCTTCGGTCTTGCTTAAGCGTACCCGAAGCCCCAACCGCTCTATGCGGCTGACAATGAGGGATGATCCCACCTCCGCCAGCCGCGCAGCCTCCTGAAAAGTCCGTCCCCGAAATAGTGCATAAGTGTCGTCGCAATAGCAGACTAGCACCATTCCGGGGAGGAGACCGCTCCGCAGGACCCAGTCGTAGCCGATGTCCCATAAATCTGGGCCCACATTTGAGCCCTGAGGGACACCGCACTCGACGCTCCGCCTCTTTAGAGACCCCGACCCGTCCTCGTACTCGACCTCCCTATCGGAGAGATACTCGTTCAACAGCCTCCCGAGATACGGGGGCACCTCGAAATATTCCAGTGCCTCCCGTATTACGCTGTGAGGGAGGCTGTTGAAGGCGTTGGCGATGTCGAACGACACCGCCACCACCACCTCCCCTCGGCGTTCCGCCTCTTCCGTCACCGATTTAAGACGCCTAATGGCGTCGACGGTCGACCGACCGGCCCGAAACCCGAACTGATTATCAGACAGTCCGGGTCCAGGGCCTTCCTCCAAGTGCCGAACGAGGCGGGAGGCAAGAATACGTTCAAACGCCTTGCCCACCTCGTTCAGCAACACTATCGGCCGCACCGCCGACGCACAGTCCGGTGATCGCCCGCCCTTAGGAATAAGGACGAGCCGACCTTTCTTCCATGTTCCCGGGAACTGTCCGCTCTGAAGGCAGCGGTTAAACAGTTCCCGGAGCCTATCTTCGAGGTGCACGAGAGCTAGAGCTAGAACTCTTCCGTGCACCCCGTCCGGACCGGGCGCCCTCTTCTTTCTTCGGAGACGGAACAATACCGTCTCCATTTCGGCATCGGTGACGGGAGGCGGAACACCCTCCTCCATCGAGTCCAGCGTCCGCCGGGCCATCCGCGGCGGAGCGAAGCCTGCTGGGGGGTCCGGGAACAGTTCCCGGACGATATCCTCCAGCAGTTGCGGCTGGAGCGTCTCCGCTAAGGGGGCCGACTGGGCGCGAAGTTTTTCTCGCGCCCGTTTGTACGGTCGGCCCCAAGGGTCGTTTTCGAGCCCCTCCACTAGCTCCAGCCATGCTCGCTCTTTGGCCCGACTGATGGCCAGCTGCAGGATCTCCCGTTTTGCTCGGTAGACCCTGTACAGCCGGTCATCACGCTCCACGTCCTGGGGGCGGCGCCGCCTGCTGCGACAATAGGCGCGACGCGCCGCATTGCAGGCGGCGCGAAGGTCGGCCAATTCAGTCGACCACCAATATACTGCCCGCCGAGGCGGGGGAGGACCCCAAACTCTAGGCATGGCTGCCCGGCAAACGCTGTATAAAACCTTGCCGAAACAGCCAGCCAACTCGTCCACCCCCATAGTTTGAGACGACGGGAAGCTCCAGCGGCCGACAATAGCCGCCTCTTCTGCAAGCTCCCGGTTGAGCTTAGAGATTGCCCAACGCGGGAACACACTTTGCCCCCTGAACCGAGACGCTGGACTCGATGTGGAGGCTGGAGACACCTCGAACCGTATATATCGATGATCCGAGAGCGTCTCCACCTCCGTTACCACCTTCCACCCCTCCACTCTGCGCGCGACGGCGGGAGTGGCGAACGACAAGTCCACCACTGAACCGCCCGTCCGTCGCACGCAAGTCTGGACTGTCCCTGTGTTCAATAGGGACAGTCCCGAGGCTAAAGCCCACTCCTCCACTTCCCTCCCCTTCGGATCGGTGACCGGGGAACCCCACGCCGAGGACTTGGCGTTGAAGTCCCCTGCCACTATGACGGGGAGGGGGGCTAGCCTCCTGATCAGCGGCCCTAGAGCATCGAGGAACTGCTCTAGGGCGGCTAGATTGCGATTTGGGGAGAAGTAAATCCCGACGACGGCATACTCTCCCCAAGCCGCCACCACGTACCCGGGGCCCCTCATTCTTGGTATGAGGGGGGGTCCAGCGCCTGGCCTCACCACAACGGCGACGGAGCCCTCATCGTCCCCAGCCCAATGTGGCTGAGAAGGAACGTAATAGGGCTCCGAGACCACCGCCACGTCAACACTCCACTCCGCCACGGTCTGCAGGAATAGATCCTGAGCCGCAGCGGAGTGATTTACGTTGGCCTGAAGGAAGCTGAGATGTCCTGGCATTATTCAGACATATCAGCTTCCGGCGCCGCCTGTCCCCTCCCAGAGGAGGGAACTTTTCCCCGGGTTACTGGGGGGTTACATGTTTTACCCCCCATAACGTGGTCCGCAGGTCTGCCAGCATCGGAGCAGACTGCGCATCTTGGGCGCGCCACACTGCACCCAGACATAGTGTGTCCAGGTGAGCCACAACGGTAGCATAAGCCACTGCGATCCTTCATTTTTGGGGGGCACATGGCAGCAAAGTGCCCCAATCCCAGACATCGGAAGCAGTGACTTGGCCGCGCGTCCACGAGATGCACCACCACTCTGCTCCATCCGACCGCGAAACTGCCCAGTTCCACCAATTTTTTTGCAGCCGTTACTGGGCAGCTCATGCGAGCAAAACCCGTCCCGACTAGCCCCCTTTCAATATTTCCCACCCATACCTGGGCGGGGGAGCATCCACCCACCCCTGCGACTGCAGATTTGACGGACTCTACAGTCGCAGCGTCAGAAAGGCCCGTGAGCTTAAAATTTGAGCACTTCACGGGCCTTGAAATATCGGCCTCCTCCGCGAGAACTTCGGACAGTCTGGCCGCCAACAAATCCGCCTTTTCATGGCTAGTAGAGCCAGGTATTTCTATTAACCTGGCTCCAGTGGCCGACTGCCTGATGCGGAGGGGGCCGAGCCCCAACTCTTCCAACTTAATGGCGCCCTCCGCCTTCAACAACGCCGAGCTGTATGTCGCGCCCTTGTCCGCCGCGTCCGCCTTTAATTTGATGAGGACGGCCGTGGACCGAGGCATCTGTACCCTCGGCTTCTTAGCCGCCACCTGTGCCGGCTGTTTCGGCGCCGCCTTCTTCGCAGAGGTCTTCCTGCGGACGACCTCTGTCCACCCGCCCAATGGATCCGCAGATTCGACCACTGGAACAGCAGCCAATACCGCCGAAGTCTCCACCGGTCTCTCGGCCGTCGTCGCCAAAGAATCCGCCAGCCCCTCAGGCGGTGCACTCCCAGATGTGGAGGGGCCAGGGTTGACCGATTCTGGCCGTTCAGTCCCCTTTCCCTTTCCTTTACCATTGCTCCTGCTCTTTTTGGGCTGAACTGGAGCTGGGCGCACCTCAGGGCGAACTGGGAGCGCCGGGAAATCCTCCCGTTGGCGGCGAACTGCCGGCGACATCAGCACCGGAGATGTGTCGCGAACTGCGGCAGTCTCCGGTGCCGGACTCTTCTCGGCGGCAGCTCTCTTTTCAAGAGCCTCCCGCTTCTTATCGGCCGCCAACGGTGGGCGGATCACAGCGGGGGGCGGCAGTCGTGCCTCTATCCCCGCCAACCTCCCATCGACCAAATTGCCCACCAATTTGGCGATGCTCTTCTCCAAAATGCCCAACTGTTCGTTGGACATTGGAGAAGACCTCTCCTTCGCCGCCGATGCACGACTCTCCTCGAAGTCCCGCTTATACGCGCGGACTTCTTCGCGGAGGTTTGCCAACTCCCGACGTAGCCTACCATTATCTGCGGTGAGACGCCGGGTTTCTTCCGCTACAGTACGCGAAGCAAGCGCGTCAATGATACACCTCACCGAAGATGTGGCACGCCGGATCTTGTTGACGTACCCCCCTTTCAAGTTGGAGGACTTGGCCGCGATGCTGAGGATTTCTTCGAGATTGCTCTCAGCAGCGCCAAGCAGGTCCTCCGGACCCATCGCCTCCACATCTATATCGAGGGGTCCAGGCGGAGTGGAATTACTCGCCTTGGACTCCTTTTTCTGTGCCTTCTTCTCTAGGGCGGCAACGAATTCCGCCGCTCTAGCCTCCTCTGCTCTCTCTCGCAGCTCCTGACGAGCTGCCGAAAGTCTGCTCAACGAGCCGCGCGTCTTTCCGCGCTTGGCCGCCTGCACCTTCAAAAGGTTGTTGGAAGCACCAACGTCCTCCGTGTCGGAACCGGAGATCTCGGAGAAAAGACGCTTACTAGCGACCATCTCCGATTCCGACAAAGAGGGAATCGATTCGACCCCCAACAGCTCTTCCACCGTTACACCCGCACGGACGCCCCGCGAGCTCCGTTTAGGCTCCCTACCCTCGTCCCCAGAGGCCCTTATGTCCTCAAAGGACAAAACGAGTCCATTTCCAGAAGACCCACGACCCCCCCCTGTAGATCCCCCTTGAGCCCCCTCCAACTCTTTAACCCCTTTTGGCATAATGCCGAAAATTCCCACCGGTCCCCCGCCCAAGAAATCAGGCAGAAGCCGGTAATGGGTTCACCCAAATATATATAACCTAAATCTAATCTTAAAACTAAAACTAAATCTAGGACAAACACCAAAGTTATAAACAAAACCTACGCCAAATAAAAGAATAGAACTAAAACCCCCCGTTAGGGGTCGCCCCCGCAAAGGCACACCGGGACAAACTCGTCGACCGGTGTACGTTTACTTAGACGACCTACTAACAATTCCCTACAAGTTAGTGAAAACACTAAAAATTAAAAATCTCAAAAACCACTGGGGTTTTTGAGACGCAACAACCACCCAAAAATCTGCAACCAATAGGCGCATCGGTAGCCACCTTGAACTCAAAAATCCCTCAGCTAGCATAGGCTCCGCCTCGGAAAAATCAAGCTCAACCTAACCTAACCTAACCTAACCTAACCTAACCTAACCTAACCTAACCTAACCTAACCTAACCTAACCTAACCTAACCTTTTTTTTTTTTTTTTTTTTTTTTTTTTTTTTTTTGAGGAGGGGAAATACGTTACGTATCCCCCGCCCCCCCGGGGGAGGGGGCGGGGGTATGTGGGACTCCCTACTCGAGGTTTACCCACTAAAACCCCTCCAGCCCTTCGTCATGCGCCTTGTGCGGGAGGGACGGGAACCGCGGAGCGACTACAACTCCGCCCCTCCCAGCGCGCAGCCGCAACCGGCACCTTCTTCACGCGGCTTGAGCCACGTACCTCTCCGAGAGCCCCCCGGGCTATAGGGGGGCTGTCTTCTCGGGACCCATACTGTGGGCGGGATCCCCCGATCACCGCCCACGGGTCTAGGCATCCGTCTCCATTCGGGCGGAAGCGGGCGGGGCCCGCACGCCGCTAGGTCTCGACTTTTTGTGTCGAGCCTTTTTGGTCGGCGCCTTGTCTTCTCCGGGGGCCGGCTTTGACGTGGATGGGCATCTACCCAGCTCGTGCCCCCTTTCGGCCCTGCCAGCGGCCTCACACAGGGCGCAGTTTGGTGCTGCAGCCCCGCACTCCTCCGCCTTGTGCCCCGGTTTCCCGCACCGAAAACAAGTCCGGCTACGGTCCACCGGGCACTGGCACTTGGCAGCCACGTGGCCGGTCTCTTGGCAGCGGAAGCAGCGCGTCGGCCTCGCGGCCAGCAACGCCACCCTCGCTGACACCCAACCAATACGCAACCGCCCAGAGCTCGAGAGCTTCTTGGCGGCCGCGACTGGGAGGCGGATCCAACACGACCCGTCCCCCCGTGCCCCCTCTCTAATCGGCCCCGCCCGGACATCTCCGGCCTGGCACCCTCCTTCCAGTGCGACCGCCTCTACCACTTCTGCGGTCGTCGTGGAGTCATCGAGGCCGGCGATGCGCATCTCCGCGCTTGCCACCGGCCGTCCGACCTTCACCTCGGGTGGCAGGACGGTCCTCAGCCTCGCGGCAAAGGCGTCCGCCTTTTCTCTTGCGCCCTCGCCGGAAATCGCGAGGAGGCGCCCTCCGGTTCGGGCCCGGCGGAAGCGGACTTGCGGAATGTCAAGTTCCGCGATGTTCACTGCCCGCCGGGCCGTCTCAAGTGCCTTGGCGTACGTCATACCCGCCTTCACGGCCGACTCATCTATTGTGAGAGCGACGGCCGCAGTGGCGGGGACGCGAAGCCTCGGTTTTCTCTTCTTCGGAGCGGCTGTAGATGTTGTAGCCGCCCCTTTCTTCTTCTTGCCCTTTGGACCTACCGTGGTCCATGGAGCCTCAGTTCGAGGGGAGCTGGTGTTCGCTCCCCCTTGTGCCACTTCCAGAGCAGCCATCGACGGCCGCTTCTTCTTCCGGCCCTTTTTGGCCTTGGGCGCCTCGGGTGCGGCAGGGGCCTCTTGCGGGGCCACTGCGGCAGGCTGCCGTGTCTTCTTTGGGGCCGGTTTCCCCTTGGCCTTCTGCTTCGGGGGCCCCGGCGTCTGTTCCGGTGGCGCCTCAACGCTTTCGACGGCGGCCGGTGTGATACTCCGGGCTCTGTCCGCCGCGAGCGGAGGTCGCAGTCGAGGCTCTGGGAGGAGCCGACTCTCCAGTCCGGCCAGCCGAGCGTTCAGCATGTTGCTGAAGGTCTCTACGTTAGAACGAGAGACCTCAGATAACAGCTGGCGCATGTCCTGCTCGGCCGGCTTCGACACTTTTTGACGCAGCGCCTCTAACTCCTTGCGCATAGACTCCACTTCTTGTTGGAGCCGCGCATTCTGAGCTTCGAGGGCTCGTATCTCCTCCGTCGCTCCGCGGTTCTTCATAGCGGCGACGGTAGTGCGTATATCACTGACCGCCTCCTTCAGAAGACGTTGGAATGTCCCCTTCAGGTTGTTCGACTTCGCTGCGACCATGGAGATCGTTCCCAGCGAAGTCTCAACACATTGGGCCAGAGCGTGGATGGTCTGCTCTGGCCTGTCTTCTTCCATGGGGGCGGGGCTCGCGAGGAGCGAAGAGCGCGTCTCTCGCGCCGTCCTGGCCGCCTCGGCTACCTCTTCCTCCGCGCGGAGTCGAAGGGCCTCCTCCTTCTCTCTATTCAGGTCGGCCTGTGCCTTCGCCAGACCGACATATTGTCCAGTCGTTGGCGGGCGGCCGCGTCCTCTCTTGGCTTTTGGCACGGCCCCTTTGCTGAGGGGCGGTGTCACGTCGTCGTCAGAGCGCCTCTTACGGCGCGTCTTCTCCGAGAGTGCGGGCAAGCCCTCGGAGTCCAGCGATATGCCAGACATCTCACTGGAGTCCGAGAGCCAGTCCTCGCTGTCACATCCGGGATAGTCTCGTCCATGTTGGGAGACTCGACCACGAGGGGAGTCTCTACCAATGTCGTCTTTTCCGGTGCTTGGAGGCGGCATTTTCACGTCGCGTGTCAAGAGGACACGCGGCAGATCCTTGTCGCCTCTCAGCTTCTTCTTCTGCATCAACTTCAGCATCCGCTCAACGCCGTTGGGCTGCGGCTGACTGAAGTCGATGTCCTCGTCCGTTAGAAGCTCCGCCGCCGGCGCGGTAATGGGCGCCGGCTTCGGGCTGTCGCGCTTCTTCGCGCTGTCACTTCCTCCTCCTCCTAACGCCGCCAAAATGGCCCTCTGTCTCGCCGCTTTAGCGGCCTCCTCTTCCTTCTTCACCGCCTTAGCGGCCCCCTCGTCCTTCCTCGCATTAGTTGGCCCCTCCGTATACACGGGCCGGCCACCGTCCGAAGACGGCGCATGGGATTCTCCGGCTCCTGAGGAGCCGGGACCCACCCGGAGAATACTTTGCCTAATACGATCTGCCATCATTCTCAAAACTCCGACACCCCGGGTCGCGGGCCCTTTCGTCACACTGTGGGCGCAGCCAAACACACACACAAACACTCGCCCATACCGGCGTTCAGCCACCCCTCCCGTGTCACCGTGAAAACGCTCACGATGGCACGGGGGAGGTGCCCAGGGACACGACGTGGACGGACCGGTATCGCCCCCAACCTAACCTAACCTAACCTAACCTAACCTAACCTAACCTAACCTAACCTAACCTAACCTAACCTAACCTAACCTAACCTAACCTAACCTAACCTTTTTTTTTTTTTTTTTTTTTTTTTTTTTTTTTTTTTTTTTTTTCGCAGAGAAATGCTGTGACGCATTCGACGCAGGGGATGGGGACTCCCGCTGCGGATATGTGGGGCTCGCCGCGGCGATGATGGTGAGTGCCGCGGCCCTACCCACTAAAACTCTGCGGTGCTCCTCTTCACCACTTTTAACGGTGACGTGGGAACTGTACAAACACCACATCACCGTCAGTGGACGTCTGCTTGGTGGGTATTGTAGACTCCTCTCTGTGGGGGCGTTTACTAGCCACCCAGGCCGAACATAGGCCCCTGTAGGGGCTTGCTTAGGCTATTCCGCTGCTTTTTGTCGCGATGCGCACGAGCACCCTGCGCATCACGACCCACTCGAGGACTCAGTGCAATGGACGACGGCATCCCCATACCGCCGCCCTGAGCACCCCGGTTATGGCGGGACGTTGTTATCGCCATTGTTGGCACGACGCCTTCGCCTTGGCCGTCTTCTGGGGTCGAGCGCCTCCCTTTCTCTTATGCGCTCGGCCTCCTCTTTGGCGGAGATAACTTCTTCGGCGAAGTCTTCCACCGCTTTCCAATCCGGTTCGCTGCGCAGCAAGGCTCGCACCAATGCTGGCAGCGTGATGTCAAGTCCGATTGCGGCCGTGAGGGCCGCACGTTGTCTAATCCAGGAGGGACAGGCCGTCACGGTGTGAGCAGCCGTGTCCCTATCCGCGCCACAATGGTGACATCGTGTATCCTCCTCCCTTCCGGCGATCTCGCACAGGTACCGACCGAAGCACCCGTGCCCGGTCAGCACCTGTGTGAGGCGGAATGAGAGAGCGCCAGATCTTCGTTCGAGCCACTCCTTAAGTACTGGGTGGACGGCCAGTACCAAGTCCACGCTGACCCGCGGCTCTGCCAGCCGCTCTTTCCACCTTTCAATGGCCCTTTCCTTCGCGTCGCTTCTCCACCGACGTACGGCGTCCGGTGGTGGGTTGCTTCCCACCGCGCGGACCTCTGCGCAACGCCAAAATACGTCGGCGAGAGCGCGCGCGTCCAGGTCCCAGGGTATGGCCCCCGCGAGCAGGCACGCCGCATCTTTTGAAATAGTGCGGTAGCCGCGGACGGCTCGAGTAGCCATCACCCTTTGTAATCTTGCCAGGGTAAGCTGGTTGCCCTTCTGCAGACGATCCGCCCAGATCGGCGCCCCATACATGACCATGGAGCGCACGACCCCCATATACAATCGCCGGCAGCTGAGGCTCGGGCCTCCGAGGTTCGGGAGCAGCGAGGCCAGGGCTCCGGCTGATTTCGTCACTTTCGTCTGGAGCTTGTCAAAGTGCGCCTTAAACGTCCATCGGCTGTCCAGTACGAGACCCAGATACGTCATTGAAGGTGTGACGTTGATCTGGGTTCCACCGACTACGATCGCCAGTCCGGGGGGTGGACAGTTCCTTGGCCCGTAAAAACAAATGGCCTCGGACTTCTCCAGCGCCACTGTTAGCCCCAGAGAGCGAATTTTGCGAACGGTCTGGGCGACGCCAGCCGTCGCTCGGATGACGGCTTCGCGATAGGTCTTAGCGCGGCTGATTGTACAGGTGTCGTCAGCATAGCACACCTCTTCAACTCCGGGCAGATTGGGGCCCGAGAGCACCGGGTCGTATCCGAAGTTCCACAGGCCCGGTCCCAGGGCCGATCCCTGTGGAACGCCGCAGTCCACGTCTTCTTCCTCCCACCCGGCCTGGGTTGGGTATTGCACCGAGCGTTCCGAAAGGTAGTCGCCGATGATGATGCGCATGTATTTCGGAACGCCGTGCCGCCTAAGTCCCTCTTTGATGGTCGCCCAGGGCAGGGAGTTGAAGGCATTAGAAATGTCTAGAGACACGGCCAACACAACCCCACCACGGGAAACCTCCTCCTCTACGATATCACGTAGTCGCGCCACCGCGCCTATTGTGGATCTCCCTGAGCGAAACCCGTATTGGTTTTCGCTCAGGTTGGGCCCGACGGTCTCCAGGTGTTGGACGAGACGCGCTGCCAGGATCCTCTCCAGCACTTTGGCTATTTCATCCAGGAGCACAATAGGGCGGTACGCCGACGGCTGATCTTCAGCCCTTCCAGCCTTCCGTAACAGCACCAGCTTTCCCGTCTTCCATCGCCGCGGCACCCTACCCTGGACCAAACAGTTGGTCAAAGTGGTGAGTACACGCGGCTCCATCTCCTTCATGGTGAGAACCCAGACGCGTCCCGGGATGCCATCGAGGCCGGGAGCCGTATTCTTGAGGCCCATCCGGTGGACCGCCGCCGCCAACTCCGCCGATGTGACAGGCGGGATCTCCCCTTCGTCCTCAGAACTCTCATTCCGGTGGGTCGTCACGGGTGGACTCCACTCGGCCCCAGATGGAAAGAGGGCCGAGATAATCCTGTTACGGAGATCCGGTTCGAGAGTCTGGGTCAACGGTGCAGCCGCTGGGCGCAGTTTTTGGCGCACCCATTTATACGGCTTGCCCCAGGGATCGTCTTCTAGCGTCCGCAGCCATTCGTCCCATGCGTCCTGTTTTGCCTTCTTTATGGCGTCACGAAGAACGGCGCAGGATGTTTTGTACACCTCGTAGAGGGCGTCCTCCTCCTGCTGGACTCTTCTGCGCCGTCTTCGATAACGCTTGTACCGGCGTCGTGTGGCCGTGCACTCCTTTTGCAGGTGGAACAGCTCGGGGCGCCACCAGTACGTCTGACGTCGCGGTCTGAACGGTCCCACTCTTGGCATTGCGGCGTCGCAAACATTGCGCATCGCCTCGTTGAGCCAGTCAGCGCACTCCGCGGCATCGTCCGAAGGGAGCGGCGCCCAGGACGCGACTATGGCTGCCTCTTCGAGGAGGTCACGATCCAGACGCTTCAAGGCCCATTTGGGGCCGCCACCGGATGAAATTGTGCGGCCCAGCTCCGACGCGTGTGCACGTACGTCGAAGCGAATGAACTTATGGTCCGAGAGCGTCTCCGTTTCCTCCTCCACCCGCCAGTTGGTGATTCGGCGGGCGTAATCGGTGCTGACCAGGGTCACGTCAACGATGGACCCTCCCTGTCTGCGGACACATGTGTTGACAGTGCCCCGGTTGGCGACCATAAGACCAGTGGAGGCCATCCAACTCTCGACCACGCGGCCTCTTGCGTCCGTAGCCGGAGAGCCCCATAGCGTAGATTTCGCGTTGAGGTCTCCGGCGACTATTGCAGGACCGGGCGCTCCGCTGATAAAGGCGGTCAACCGAAGCAGGAAGGCTTCGAATTCGGCTAAGGGCCTGTTGGGGGAGAAATAGACCCCCACAACGGTGAGGGCCCCCAGTCTGGAGACCACAAAGCCTCTTCCTCTAGTTGTTCTTCCGGATGATGGGGGAGACATTCTCGGTCCGAGGACCAAAGCGACCGTAGCGTCTGCATCACCGATCCAGTCGCTTCTGGAGAGGATACGGTACGGTTCCGATAGAAAGGCCAGGTCAATCGACCACTGTGCCATGCTCTGAACCAAGATGTCCTGCGCACGGGCGCAGTGGTTCAGATTGCCCTGTAGGAAGCGATGGGCAGCCGTTATTGAGCTTCCATCGGGGCCGCACCGGTTCCGGAGCCCGCCGTAGTTGGAGTGGCAGGTTCCTGGGACTCGTGGCTCTTTTTTGAGCTCTTCCTCTTCTTTGATGCGGGTTTGCCTTTGATGCGGGTTTGCCGCATTTGCTGCTGCCGACGCTATGGTCGGCCGGCTTCCCGTTTGCCTCGCAAAGTGCGCAGTGCGGCAAATTCTCGCACTGTGCCGCTGAGTGGTCCGGCCGGCCGCAGCGGAAGCACAGCTGACTGCGGTCGACCTCCTTTGGACAGGTCGCTCGGGTGTGCCCGGTCTCGTGGCACTTGTAGCACCTCATGGGGCGCGCGGACAGAAGCACCACCCGCACCACGGTCCACCCAACATAGATCTTGTTGTTGGGTGTCGAAATCTTTTTGGCAGCTTCGACCGGGCACTTTACCCACGCCGAGCCGCGACCGTTTCGTCCTCGCCGTATCTCTCCGACCTTCACGTCATTAGCAGAGCAGCCGCCAGGTTTGGCTATCGCCTCCGCTATCTCTGCTGCTGTAGCCGTGTCATCCAGCCCCAGAATGCGCAGTTCTGCGCACTTTTGGGGTCTGGAGATGCGGACTTCTGCTGCGTCCATGACCTCCCTCAGTTTTTGGGCGAGGGCGTCCGCTTTTTCATTGAAGCCTGTGCCGGAGACCTCGTACATGCGGGCTCCGGTCACGGCCTGCTTGAACTTGACGGACGGGATTTCCATTGCCATCAGGTCAATGTTCTGCTTGGCTTTGTCCATGACTGTCTTGTAGGACACGCCTCGTTCTGCTGCACCGTCCTGCAGCGTGATGACGACTGCTGCAGTCTTGGGCGCGCGCAGTTTCCCATTCTTCCTTTTCTTCCTCTTTTTAGGCAGTGTCCTCTTCTGCTCTTCCACCTTTTTCTGCACCTTTCCCTTCCTCTTCACAACTTCCGTCCACGTCTGTGAAGGAGCGGGACCCTGCGCTGCTGGTGTTGGTGCAGCTTCGCGTCTCGACGCAGCTGCTTCTACGGCAGCTGCAGATTTCTTTGCCTTCTTTTTCTTCTTTTGAGCCGGACCAGGATTCAGTGGTGGCATCAATGTCGATACCGCTGGTTCCGGCTCAGTCCTTTGTTGCGGTGGTTCTGCAGATGTTGGAGCAGACCCTGCGCTCTCGTTTCTTTTGTCAGCGGCAAGCGGTGGGCGCAGACGCGGGGCTGGGAGAAGACGGGTCTCCAAAGCCTCCAGTCGTGCGTCCAGCCGTGCGCTAGACAGGGAGACCGCCTCCCGTACCGCCCGCGCCATTATCTCTTCGATGTTGGACGGAGGGGTCGGAGGGGCAGCCTGTGGTCGTAGATTTAGGAGCTCGCGTTTAACGATCGCGAGCTCTTCTTTCAATTCCGTGACTTCTCTGGAGAGGCGTTTGTTAGCCGTCTCCAGAGCTCTTGTTTCCTCAGAGGTGGAATGACTGAGGAGGGCCGCGCATGACTCTCGAATTACGAGTACGGCGTCTTTGAGAGCTTTCACGTAAGGTCCGCTCAAGTTTTTTGACGTTTTGGCCACTTTGGTGATAGAGTCCAGGCCCTCAGTTATCTGGGAGCCCAGTTTCGCCCTAGTGACCATGTCATCCTCTCCCATCATCACGTCTGATATGTAGGAGGACACCGACAGACGCTGTGAACGCAACTCTCGGAGCCTCTTTGCCTCTTCCAGAATTTCGTGTTCGGCGTCGGCCTTTTTGGTTTCC
Organism: Aricia agestis; assembly: GCF_905147365.1. NCBI lineage: Eukaryota > Metazoa > Arthropoda > Insecta > Lepidoptera > Lycaenidae > Aricia > Aricia agestis. Next base: position 58,543 of record NC_056413.1, read on the forward strand.
CGCTGGAGGGCGAGATTGTCCATTTTGCCCTTAGCCACGTAGTCACCGGTAGTTGGCGGCCTGCCCCTTCCGCGCTTATTACCCTTCGGGGGGGCCGCATTCTTGTCCTTGTCCGAGTCGGACTCTTCCACTTCGCTTCCCCGCCTCTTCCGGAAGCGTCGCTTCAGCCGTTCCAACTCCTCCTCCCGACCCTGAGAGGCGGCAGTTTCGTTGCCGCTCATTGGATCGTCTGAGGTTCCTTCGTCTGTTCCGAAGAATTTACTGACAACGGGCATAGGTGTTGCAACCCGTGTCATGCCTTCGAGTTCAGCCAATCGTTCCAGCTGAACGATCGGAGTCCTTATTGGGCGCTTATGGTCGTCGGTTTTGGGGGCAGAGGGGCCCCCGGGAGTGGCCGTTAAGCCCGTTTCCGTTGCGGTTATGTGCACCGGTCTCGGATTAACGTGCGCCGTAGTCGTCGTTGCAGCCAAATCATTAAGCAAATCAGTGTCCTCATTCGTGCGAGAGTCGTCGGTTACTGAACGGGCATTGCGCCCGCCAGCTAACGAATTTGTGCCCACCCCGTAGTACGAAGGGCAGACCTCCGCCGTGGCAGCGGCGGAGGTGTGGGATTCCCCATTTCTGAGACCCACCCGGAGACCATTATCAAATTCGTGTGCTTCCATTATCAAAAGGGTGCTCATTAGGGTTGAGCGGAACCCGTGGCCAACAACAAAATAGAGAGCGTCCTAGCGGCAAAGTCACCCACTTGCCATGCAGCCTATTGCGGGACAGGGCGTAGGCTTGGGGGCTGTAAAGAGGCCCATCCATCATCAATCACACACACAAACAAGACAAAATTGTAGAGTGTATAGGAAGGAATAAATACAAGGAAAAATAGAGAAGTAAAGATGGTGAAAAAGAGAATAATAAATGTAACATAACGAACAAAACAAGAAAGCTAATATAAACGAGAGAAAGATAGAGAAAGACCGGCGTTCAGCCATCCTGAGTACCTCACCCCGTGTAAAAGGTGGGGTGGCGTACCCAGGCGCCCAGGGACACGAACGTGGACGGACCGGTATCGCCCCCAACCTAACCTAACCTAACCTAACCTAACCTAACCTAACCTAACCTAACCTAACCTAACCTAACCTAACCTAACCTAACCTAACCTAACCTAACCTAACCTAACCTAACCTAACCTAACCTAACCTAACCTAACCTAACCTAACCTAACCTAACCTAACCTAACCTAACCTAACCTAACCTAACCTAACCTAACCTAACCTAACCTAACCTAACCTAACCTAACCTAACCTAACCTAACCTAACCTAACCTAACCTAACCTTTTTTTTTTTTTTTTTTTTTTTTTTGATGCGCAGGGGAAACCCATCATGGGTCCCCCGGGTCGGGTATGTGCCTCAGTTAAGCTGAAGCACCCCGGGGGTATGTGAGACTCCTACTCACTAAAACCACCTGCGGTTCGCCTTCAGCCGTATAAAGGAGGGATGTCCCGGATCTACCAAACACAGGACTCCCTCCACGACCGGCCGGTCTACCTCAAAAGGGACCGGACTTCCACCAAAAATAAGGGAACGCTTAGGCAAACTAAAGCGTTCCCCTCGGCGCCGGGACTAGCTTAGCCGGGCAGGTACCCATCCTGACCCGGAGCCCCGTGGGACGAGAGTTATTGGAGGTTCGCATAGCGACGCCTCCGCACTCCCGTCCTACGCCGGCGGAGCGGCAGAGAGGTGGGATCGTCCTCTCTGTCCCGCTCCGAGGCCTCTTTCTGCGACATCACAATTTCGCAGAAAGAGACCGCCGCCTGCCAGGCCTCATCGCTCTCGAGCATGCAGCGCACCATGCTCGGGAGCGAGAGGTCCCCGCCTAGCACTGCCACGAGATCGTGGCGCTGCACGGCCCAACGATCGCACACCTCGAGGGTATGCTGGGCCGTGTCCTCTGCAGCGCCGCATTCATGGCAGGCTGGCGTTGGCTCTCTCCTGGCGACCTTACACAGGTACTCACCGAAGCTTCCGTGCCCGGTGAGCACCTGTGTAAGGCGGAAGGTGAGGGGTTTTCTCTTGCGGCGCATCCACGCCGCAAGAACTGGACGCAGTGCCTCGGCGGTACGTTGACCGTACCGGGTCTGCGCCAGATCCTCACCCCACCTCCTCAGCAACCACTGCTCTCCGAGTCTCCGGAACCGCCTAAGCTCCTCCCACGAAGGGGCTTCGCCATTCGACCTCCCCTCAGTGATGAGGAGGTTCAACTCGGCGAGCACCCTCGCCGTGAGCTCCCATGGCGGTTCCCCCGCCAGAGCAGTTGCTGCCGCCCAGGAGACTGTACGGTAGCCCCTGATGACTCTCACCGCAATGACCCGCTGCATTTTGTGCAGCAGGGCCCTATTACGCACGGTGAGAGCATCCACCCATATTGGGGCACCGTACAGAGCCATACTCCGGCACACCCCGGAGTACAGCTGCCGACAGGCTTGGCTGGGCCCTCCCACATTTGGCAGGAGTCGACCCAGTGAGGATGCCGCTCTTATGACCTTCGGTCCCAGCTGCTGGAAATGGGGACCGAAGGTCCACCTTCCATCCAGGGTGAGCCCAAGATACTTGATGGTGGGGCTCACCCTGATCTCCTCGTCTCCGACACGAAGTCGTGCACCCGGTGGAGGTCCCCTTTTACCGGGTCCGCGAAACATAAGGGCTTCGGTCTTCTCAAAACGGACCCGAAGCCCCAATCGTCTTATGCGGCTGACCACCAGCGATACTGCCGATTCGGCCAGCCGCGCTGCCTCTTGATACGTCCTCCCCCGGGCTGTGATAAAGGTGTCGTCAGCATACGCGGAGACACCCATCCCAGGGAGGAGGCAGCATCGCAGGACCCAGTCGTAGCCGATGACCCACAGACCCGGCCCAAGTGCCGACCCCTGTGGGACACCGCAGTCGACCTCCACCAACACCAGGACCCCGTCCCGGTTCTCCCACACGACCTCTCTGTCGGAGAGCCAATCTCCCACCAGCCTTCTGATATACAAGGGGACACCGAAGTACTCCAGTGCCCCAAGTATCACGCTGTGAGGAAGGCTGTTGAAAGCATTGGCTATGTCGAGCGACACCCCCAACACCACATCCCCTTCGCGTTCCGCCTCCTGCGTCACCGACCGTAGGTACCGCATGGCGTCGACGGTAGACCGACCAGCCCGGAAACCGTACTGATGATTGGACAGTTTCGGTCCCGGGCCCTCCTCCAAGTGCTGAACGAGTCGTGAAGCCACAATACGTTCCAGTGCCTTCCCGACTTCGTTCAGCAACACTATCGGCCTTACCGCCGACGCCTGGTCCGGTGGCCGACCTCCTTTAGGCAAAAGGACGAGTCGGCCCCTCTTCCAACCCTTCGGGAACTGCCCAGATTGAAGACACTGGTCAAACAGTTCCCGAAGGGGATCCTCGAGGTGCACGAGTGCCAATGACAGCACCTTCCCGTGCACCCCGTCCGGACCCGGCGCCCTCTTCTTGTCACGGAGGCGGGACAGAACCGCCTCCATTTCCTGGTCAGTGACGGGTGGCGGAACACCTTCCTCCAAGGCCAAGTCCGGCGTTGGCCGAGCCATGCGAGGCGGAGCAAATTCAGCTGGGTGGGCAGGGAACAGTTCCCTGACGATGCTCCCCAGCAGCTCCGGTTGGAGCGATTCCGTCAACGGGGTCGACTGGACGCGGAGTTTATCCCGCGCCCTTTTATACGGTCGACCCCAAGGGTCACTATTAAGACCCTCTACCAGCTCCAACCATGCTGCCTCTTTAGCTCGGCTCATGGCCAGCTTCAGGGTCTCCCTCTTTTCGACGTAGGCCCTGTGCAGCCGACCATCTCGCTCCGTGTCCAGGCGCGGCGCGCCGCATTGCAGGCAGCGCGGAGGTCCGTCAATTCGGCCGACCACCAATAAACCGAACGACGTGGAGGGGGCGGACCATAAACTTTTGGCATGGCTGCCTGGCAGACGTTCTTGAGTACGTCACCAAAGCAGCCAGCCATCTCATCAACCCCCTGACCATGCCACGTCGACGGGAGACACCAGCGGCCGACAATTGCGGCCTCCTCTGCCAGTTCCCGGTCGAGCCTGGATAATGCCCAACGCGGGAATCTGCTACGACCTCTGGACAACGCCGGACTTGACCTGGAGGGCGGAGACACCTCAAACCGAATATAACGGTGGTCTGAGAGTGTCTCCAACTCTGTGACCACCCTCCATCCTCCTATACTGCGTGCGATGTCGGGCGTGGCGAAAGTCAGATCCACCACTGACTCCCCGTTCCATCGCACGCAAGTCGGGACTGTCCCATGATTAATAAGAGACAGCCCCGTTACCATCGCCCATTCTTCCACTTCTCTCCCTTTAGGATTTGTGACCGGGGAACCCCACGCTGAGGACTTTGCGTTAAAGTCCCCCGCCACAACCACTGGGAGAGGAGCCAACCGTCTTATGAGTGGCCCTAGAGTGTCAAGAAATCGCTCCAGGGCCGCTAAATTTTGATTCGGGGAGAAATACACGCCTACAATGGCAATTTCTCCCCGGACTGCCACCACATAACCCGGCCCCCTCGCTTTGGGTATGAGGGGGGGGCCACTAACCTGCCTCGAGACAACGGCAACAGAGCCATCCGTATCTCCTGCCCAATGCGGCAGGGGAGGCACAAAATAAGGCTCCGCTACCACCACCACATCAACTAACCACTCCGCCATTGACTGCAGGAGAAGATCCTGCGCCGCAGCAGAGTGGTTGACGTTCGCCTGTAAGAAGCCGAGATGTCCTGGCATTACTCTGACATCTCGGCCTCAGGCGCCTCCTGCTCTCTTCCGGTTGGTCTTAGGGGGAGAGCTTTACTACGTGTGGATGGGGGATTACAGGTTTTCCCCCCCATGATGTGGTTTGCCTTACGACCGGCATCTGCACATGCAGCGCAGTGAGGCTCCGATGTGCAGGTGTTGGCCTTATGCCCAGGCTGGCTGCACCGCAGGCAAAGTTCGCTGCGGTCCTTCTTCGAGGGGCACATAATGGCGGAGTGCCCCAGTTCGTAGCACCTAAAACAGTGCCTGGACCGCATCCCCTCATGTACGACCCTGACTCGACTCCAGCCAACGCAGAGACTGCCCCGCTTCAGCAGCTCCTTGCCTGCAGTGATTGGGCAGGACATCCTCGCAAAACCATTTCCACGGAAACTGCGGAAGATGTCCCCCACCCAGACTTGTTCGAGGGCACAGCCTCCCTCCTTTGCCACCGCTGCCTTAATGCTGGCAGCGTCGGCAGTATCGTCCAGACCCGTCAATTTAAAACACGCAGTCAAAACGGGTCTGGATATGTCCGCCACATCCGACAAGACCGAGGCCAACTTGCTGGCCAATTTGTCCGCTTTGTCCCCACTCGTCCTTCCGGGAACCTGGATCAATCGGGCCCCCGTCGCCGAGTTGCGGATCCTTAAAGGCCCCAACCCGAACTCTTGCGGGTCTATCGCCAGCCTGGCTTTTGTCAGCGCCTCTCCGTAAGACACTCCCGACTGTTGGGCCTCTGGGCGCAACTTTACGATAATGGCCTCAGATTTCGGGAGTGTCAACTTTTTACCCTTGGGGGCACTTTTCGGTGCCTCCTTGGGTTTTGCCTTGGGCTTTTTGGCCCCTTTGCGGCGGACGACCTCCGACCAACCCTCTGCCGGCCCCGACTGCGGCTGCGGTTCAGCCACCACAGGCACCGGTTGCGACGAAAGTTGCTGCACCTCCTCCGTGCGACACTCACGACCCTTCGACGTCTCTTTGGAGACAGAAGGACCAAAGCTGGTCCATTCTGTCTCCTTAGTCTTCTTGCCCTTGCCTTTGCCTTTGCTCTTCTCTACAGGTGTCTTGGCGGGGGCAGGGCGCGTCACAGGACGAACGGGAAGTGGAGGAAACTCCTCTCGACCACTAGAGGACATCTCCATTGGAGCCGACTGTCTGGGTGTCCCGATAATCGGCGACTTCTCCCTCACCACTGGCGCCGGTGCCGAAGAGACACCACTAGCTTCACGTGCCGCATTCCTTCGGTCCGCCGCCAGTGGCGGGCGAATAATCTGAGGAGGCGGCAGCCTGTCCTTGATGGCAGCAAGCCGGCCGTCGATCATATTACCGACCATCCGGGCTATGCTGCCCTCCAGAGTACTCAGCTGCTCTTCACTCAACATAGAGTGACGCTGAATTGCTGCCGCCTTCTTTGCTTCTTCGAAGTCGCGCCGGTAAGCGCGCACCTCCTCCTTTAAATTGGCCACCTCTCTTTGGAGCCGATTATTATCGGCCCGGAGGCGGCGCGTTTCCTCCACTTCCGTTCTCGTTGTCAGGGTCTCCAGGACAGACCTGATTACCCCGGTGGCTCGACGAATCTGGCTAGCATATCCACCTTTAAGATTAGTGGATCTGCTAGCAATGTAGAGAATATCGTCGAGCCTTCCTACAGCCGTGGTCATCAGATCGTCAGCCGCCATCTGATCCACGTCAAGATCCAAAGGACCCGGCCTCTCGCACGTTACCTCCTTCACCGGAGACTTCCGGAAGGATTGTCTCTCAAGGGAGGACACAAAATCCTCTGCTTTTTGTGCCTCCTTCTCCGTTAGGGCCTGTCGAGCCGCCGTCAACAAACTGGCCGTCCCACGGCCTCTGCCACGCCTAGCAGTGGGCACCTTCTTGGCCCTGCCTGACGCAACATCTGTACCTTCAGTATCAGAGCCGGAACGCTCCGAATACAGACGTTTGCGAGTCACGGGCTCCGACTCTGACATCGAAACCGGCACAGATGGCATCGTCCAGTCATCACCTAGGATCTCTCCTAGAGTAATGCCACCAGATACCGTCAAACTACTCGTCGAAGGTCCAGCAACAGCCCTGTCAGAAGGCATTACTCCCTTCTTACCTCTATTCCTGTCGGAATCTGTACCCCCCGCGCTTCTACTCCTACTCCTACTCCTACTCACATTCCCCCCCTTCTTCTTAGTCTTCCTAGACCCCCCCCCTTGACTTCTACCATCACCTCCTGACATGTTAGCCCGTGGCCAACAGACAGGAGTAACAAAAACTACTCGTCGAAACCGGAGTACCGCAAGGCACCGTGAAATGCCCTGTTGTACTACAGAGTACGAACTTAAAAACTACTAAGAAATGGAAAAAACAAAAACCCAACACCAAAAAATACCATAAAGAGTACCCTACAACTAAATAATAATTAATAAAAATACAAAAAAGTAAAAATAAAAATCAAATATATACAAAGTTGAATTACTCCGCCACCAGATGGCGTGGAGCGAAAATTCAACCACCGAAAAATCGCTTAGGTAAGCCTCTTTCGATTGCCACCAAGAACTCGAAAATCGCACGTTCGGCATAGGCTCCGCCCGTGGAAAATCAAGCTCAACCTAACCTAACCTAACCTAACCTAACCTAACCTAACCTAACCTAACCTAACCTAACCTAACCTAACCTAACCTAACCTAACCTAACCTAACCTAACCTAACCTAACCTAACCTAACCTAACCTAACCTAACCTAACCTAACCTGTCTGTCTGTCTGTCTGTCTGTCTGTCTGTCTGTCTGCCTGTCTGCCTGTCTGCCTGTCTGCCTGTCTGCCTGTCTGCCTGTCTGCCTGTCTGCCTGTCTGCCTGTCTGCCTGTCTGCCTGTCTGCCTGTCTGCCTGTCTGCCTGTCTGCCTGTCTGCCTGTCTGCCTGTCTGCCTGTCTGCCTGTCTGCCTGTCTGCCTGTCTGCCTGTCTGCCTGTCTGCCTGTCTGCCTGTCTGCCTGTCTGCCTGTCTGCCTGTCTGCCTGTCTGCCTGTCTGCCTGTCTGCCTGTCTGCCTGTCTGCCTGTCTGCCTGTCTGCCTGTCTGCCTGTCTGCCTGTCTGCCTGTCTGCCTGTCTGCCTGTCTGCCTGTCTGCCTGTCTGCCTGTCTGCCTGTCTGCCTGTCTGCCTGTCTGCCTGTCTGCCTGTCTGCCTGTCTGCCTGTCTGCCTGTCTGCCTGTCTGCCTGTCTGCCTGTCTGCCTGTCTGCCTGTCTGCCTGTCTGCCTGTCTGCCTGTCTGCCTGTCTGCCTGTCTGCCTGTCTGCCTGTCTGTCTGTCTGCCTGTCTGTCTGTCTGTCTGTCTGTCTGTCTGTCTGTCTGTCTGTCTGTCTGTCTGTCTGTCTGTCTGTCTGTCTGTCTGTCTGTCTGTCTGTCTGTCTGTCTGTCTGTCTGTCTGTCTGTCTGTCTGTCTGTCTGTCTGTCTGTCTGTCTGTCTGTCTGTCTGTCTGTCTGTCTGTCTGTCTGTCTGTCTGTCTGTCTGTCTGTCTGTCTGTCTGTCTGTCTGTCTGTCTGTCTGTCTGTCTGTCTGTCTGTCTGTCTGTCTGTCTGTCTGTCTGTCTGTCTGTCTGTCTGTCTGTCTGTCTGTCTGTCTGTCTGTCTGTCTGTCTGTCTGTCTGTCTGTCTGTCTGTCTGTCTGTCTGTCTGTCTGTCTGTCTGTCTGTCTGTCTGTCTGTCTGTCTGTCTGTCTGTCTGTCTGTCTGTCTGTCTGTCTGTCTGTCTGTCTGTCTGTCTGTCTGTCTGTCTGTCTGTCTGTCTGTCTGTCTGTCTGTCTGTCTGTCTGTCTGTCTGTCTGTCTGTCTGTCTGTCTGTCTGTCTGTCTGTCTGTCTGTCTGTCTGTCTGTCTGTCTGTCTGTCTGTCTGTCTGTCTGTCTGTCTGTCTGTCTGTCTGTCTGTCTGTCTGTCTGTCTGTCTGTCTGTCTGTCTGTCTGTCTGTCTGTCTGTCTGTCTGTCTGTCTGTCTGTCTGTCTGTCTGTCTGTCTGTCTGTCTGTCTGTCTGTCTGCCTGTCTGTCTGTCTGTCTGTCTGTCTGTCTGTCTGTCTGTCTGTCTGTCTGTCTGTCTGTCTGTCTGTCTGTCTGTCTGTCTGTCTGTCTGTCTGTCTGTCTGTCTGTCTGTCTGTCTGTCTGTCTGTCTGTCTGTCTGTCTGTCTGTCTGTCTGTCTGTCTGTCTGTCTGTCTGTCTGTCTGTCTGTCTGTCTGTCTGTCTGTCTGTCTGTCTGTCTGTCTGTCTGTCTGTCTGTCTGTCTGTCTGTCTGTCTGTCTGTCTGTCTGTCTGTCTGTCTGTCTGTCTGTCTGTCTGTCTGTCTGTCTGTCTGTCTGTCTGTCTGTCTGTCTGTCTGTCTGTCTGTCTGTCTGTCTGTCTGTCTGTCTGTCTGTCTGTCTGTCTGTCTGTCTGTCTGTCTGTCTGTCTGTCTGTCTGTCTGTCTGTCTGTCTGTCTGTCTGTCTGTCTGTCTGTCTGTCTGTCTGTCTGTCTGTCTGTCTGTCTGTCTGTCTGTCTGTCTGTCTGTCTGTCTGTCTGTCTGTCTGTCTGTCTGTCTGTCTGTCTGTCTGTCTGTCTGTCTGTCTGTCTGTCTGTCTGTCTGTCTGTCTGTCTGTCTGTCTGTCTGTCTGTCTGTCTGTCTGTCTGTCTGTCTGTCTGTCTGTCTGTCTGTCTGTCTGTCTGTCTGTCTGTCTGTCTGTCTGTCTGTCTGTCTGTCTGTCTGTCTGTCTGTCTGTCTGTCTGTCTGTCTGTCTGTCTGTCTGTCTGTCTGTCTGTCTGTCTGTCTGTCTGTCTGTCTGTCTGTCTGTCTGTCTGTCTGTCTGTCTGTCTGTCTGTCTGTCTGTCTGTCCACCACCTGGAGTCCAACACCAGACCCAAGTATTTCAGTTCCGTTCCGATTGGCACCTGAATGTCTCCAATGGGGAGGATCGAGTTAGCAGGAGGGCGCCTTCGGGGGCCATGGAAGGAAATGGCCTCTGTTTTGCGTAGCGCGACTCGGACCCCTAGCGCTTCAATGCGTGCCACCACCAATGCCACTCCGACTCTTGCCAGGCGGATGGCTTCTTCGTACGTCTCGCCTTGAGCCAGCATAAAAGTGTCGTCGGCGTGAGCGACGATTCTCAGCCCTCACGCAGAAGGCGATCGAATCCAATGTTCCACAGGAGAGGGCCGAGGACGGACCCCTGTGGAACACCGCACTCAGTCGCGATCCGGACTACAACACCGTCGCGGCCGACGCAGATTATCAAGCAACTCAAGAAAAAACTTACAAATCGGTAAGTTTTTTCTTGAGTGATTCATCTTCAGCGCCCTTGATCTGCGACAGCACATAGTAATTACTCTCTGTGGAAAATGACCAAAAACCAAAAAAAACCTTTAGAACACATTCCACCAATAAGACGACCTGATGATAAATGGGCACAAAAATCTATCGATAAAGCAAACACATTTGCAGAATATCTTAAAGGTGTATTTACCCCAAATCAGTCCTCTGCAGCTGAATTTGAGAAGGAAATTGATGAAGTAATTAACAGTGACCAAGAACTAAGCCTCCTTATAAAACCAACGACTCCAGCGGAAGTAATAAGAACTATTAAGACCTTAAAAAACAAGAAAGCACCTGGATATCACTTAATAACCGGAGAAATCTTAAAGAAACTACCCGGAAATGCCATTATATTCTTAACAATACTGTTTAATGGTATAATGAGAGTACTTCATTTTCCTAGCATATGGAAGATATCCATGGTAAAAATGACTCCCAAGCCTGGAAAGCCACCTACACAACCAAACTCCTATCGACCTATAAGTCTCTTGCCCATCTTGTCGAAGGTATTTGAATAGGTGCTATTAATAAGACTTCAGTCTGAAATCAAGGAGAACAAAGCAATTCCAGATCACCAATTTGGCTTCAGACCTCGACATTCTACAATAGAACAGGTTCACCGTGTAGTCCATAAAATCAGACAGACCCTGGAGAACAAAGAATATAAGCGGTGTTCTTGGACGTACAACAAGCATCTGACAAAGTATGGCACAAGGGACTATTATTTAAATTGAAAAGCATCCTATCTAATGCACTTTTTATGATCCTAAAATCTTATCTACAAGATCGGAAATTCAAAGTCAAGTTTGAAGACGAACTATCAACAATATACAATATAGAAGCATCTGTACCTTAGGGCTCTGTACTTGGACCAGTCCTATACTCTTTATTCACTGCTAATCTCCCAACTTCGGATGGCGTAGAAACAGCAACATATGCAGATGATACAGCCTGCCTTGCAAGTGATAATAATCCATATAAGGCCTCAGACATACTGCAAGGTCATTTAGAAAAAATACAAAAATGGATGGAAAAGTGGCGTATCAAGGCCAGTAGCACCAAATCTACCCATGTTACCTTTACTCTCCGTAAAGAAAACTGTAAGCCAGTTACACTAGATGGAGATATCCTACCACACAAAACAGCTGTCAAATATCTGCGCTTCACTCTGGATAGGAGACTTACCTGGGCTATACACCTAAAAACAAAGAAAAATGAGGCAAATTTCCAGCTTAGCAACCTGAACTGGCTTATAGGACGATCATCGCAGCTATCTGTACACAGAAATTGACGAACATCTTAACATTCTAAGTGTTAAAGAGGAAGCAAAACGACACAGCACCGAATACAAACAGAGATTACAGGAACATGTAAACACACTAGCAAGAGCCCTCATTACTAGTAATACGCATAAATCACGACTAAAAAAGTGGAATATACTGGACATTGACAAAAGATAGGGCCATAGGATAATGGCCAATACAGCAAACTTGGACTTACTCAATGGAGTTTGGACAAATAAAACCCAATTTAATAATGGATAAGATCTGATTATGGTTATAACTAGCCGATTGCAGATGTTGAAAGGGAAAAAAAATATATACATTCCTGCAGCTCCACATCTATGAGTGTAAGTAGATTAAACCGGGAAGTAGATTAAAAGCTAGACTAAAAATTCTGCCGAAAGGTGGCGTCCGGCGTCATAACTCGTACTGAACTATGGCCAAAATTCAATAAATAGTGGAAATAATCGACATTATAATATGGGAACAATACCCTAGAGTCATTTTACCTACAACACATTAATACACAAGAACAATAATTATAATTGCCTAATATTGCATTCGGCCCTTTGAAAACCACTGTCTAGTGAAATATAGTCTCAATATTTTAGTCAGGCGCGGTCCGAAGGGGGGGGGGGGTGGGTCACAGGGGACATGACCCCCCAAAACCTAAGGTCAAATTGAAAATCTCAAAATCTTGCCAAATAATAAAAAAAATCTAGCTATCCCCACATAGCTATAACCACTACTGCTCCGACCTTAGACAGCTGTTAACCCAGAACCGTCCGAGGGCGCAGATAAAAAAAAAATGGTGTAGTGACTAGTGAGTCCCCCCCCCTCCCCAAAATTTTAGGCTGCGACCGCGCCTGATTTTGAAAATATGTATGAAAAATTATTCATATATTTGACGCGGACGAAGTCGTGGGCAATAGCTAGTGAGAAATATATATACAACAGATTAATATACCCTTTGTATACCTGTTTGTTAAGGATAGCTCAATAAAGTAACGTTAATTACTATTGATTTTGTGAACATAAGGCGCAAAAATAAATATACTAAAATACAGCTCCGATGTTCTTCTGTAATGTAGATTTCTGACTTCTGTAATGTAGTGCTACAAAATAGTATTGGTTTAATCCCTGGCCGCTGAAAAAAAAATGACACCATAGTTCCATACAAAGTTACTCAATGCCCTTTAGTCAAATGGAATAACAACTTTACCCATCCCTGGTGGCAACGCGCAAACCCGTTTTTGCTGTTTAGAATAGAATAGAATAATATTTATTGCATGAAATGTTGTTTATAAAGGTGTAACAATATTAAGGTTTATCAGGATCCAACATTCTGCCTTGTCAGTGGCGTGCAAAATTACAATATTGCATAGACATATTATTATTACAAAAGTCAAAAATAAGATAAGTATTGAATATTAACATTATAAGTTCTTACTAACATTAGATATTTAATAATAATAACCAGCTGCGCTTTGGCATGGTCACTAAGTATACGTGTTCGCGTTGCCTCGCGTTAACAAATAATGGGGCACGCCGGAACGCCGTGTGATCTAGCGAGCGTGTCATTTTTCAACTTACCTACATAAATCTTTAAAAAAACGCGTATGCCAAGCAGATATACAAAGGTACTACTGGTTAATTATATATCGAAGAATGAAGCGAAGAAATATAATTTATTGTTGTCACGTCTGTTTCTTTTAATGTATTCACAGTTTTTGGGAAACAGATCTTGATTTTTATAAACAAACAATAGTATTTCTAATATGTATAGTGATGGAAGTGACAGAATCTTATATTTAATAAAATATGGTTTGCAGCTATCAGTCGCTCCCAGGTTAAACATTGCCCGAATGCATCGCTTTTGCCTTTTTTAAAATTAGATCTTTATCAGACGAGTTACCCCAGAAAATAATGCCATATCGTAGTAGTGACCCAACCATACCGTGATAGGCAGATAGTATTCCATCAATACTTATTATGGAACTCAATCGACGGAGGGCAAAGGAACAGCTGCTTATCTTTTTGCCTAATTGCTCTAAATGAGGTTTCCAATTTAATTTGCTGTCTATTGTCAATCCTAGATATTATGTTGTGTTAATAACACTGTTGATTTTATTATTTTTGTATTGTATATGAATTACTGGTGGTGATTTTCTTTGAGTAAAGCGCATATTGTTAGTTTTGTCTAAATTTATTTTTAGGTTATTTTTATTAAGCCAAGAAATAATAGATGTCAATATATTATTAATGTCAATTTAATAGTTATTTAAATTGTCACAGGGTATAATTACAGTATGATTACAGTACTGTCGTCAGCAAATAATGTCAATGGTTTCCTAATTTATTTAGGGAAGTCATTTATATAAATTAGGAATAATAAGGGGCCCAAAACACTACCTTGTGGCACACCGTAAATAAGGTGTCTCATTTCAGATAAATGGAGTTCCTCTAGCAGTTTCTTTAAATTTAGCCGTTTAATTGCTGTACTTATACGTCTGCGCGTCAAAAATGATTCTATAAGCCTAAGTATATTTCCACGTATACCATATGCTTCTAGTTTTTTAAAAAGTATTTTGTGATCGATATAGTCGAAGGCTTGCGTCATATCGCAGAAAATTGAGCATATTGGATTTCCATTATCCATATTATTCATTACAGTACTTAAAAAATCAATAATAGCCCTATTTATACCAATATTCTGTCGAAAGCCTTTTTGTTCTTTACAAAAAATTTCATGTTTTTCAAAACAATCGTAGAGATATTTATAAATGTACTTTTCAAAGATTTTCGATATAACAGATGTTAGGGCTATAGGTCTGTAATTTTTTAATAAGTATTTTCTTGTCAACCTTTTTTTTGAAGAGGGGTGTAATTATTGAGGTTTTTAGTTTATCTGGAAATACACCATTTAATATACATAAATTTAAAATATGGCTCAGAGGGCCTGAAACAATGTTAACGACAGATTTTATTATTTTTGTTGAAATTCCGTCATGGCCTACACTTTTAGAGTTTTTCAGACTATTTATAATTTTATGAATGTCATTAGGTATACTCGTACTAGGAGCAAGAAGTTTATTGACTAGGAGGAATAAATATTGAGTTTACTGATGGTATTATGTACTCTGTGACATTTTTGCCATATCCCTGAATAGGGTCAATTTTATCTACAAAATAGTCATTAAATTTATTAGCAATTTCGGTAGGATTAGTTAATGTACAGTCATTTATTGTTATTTCTGAAATATTTTCTTTTGGTAAATTGTATTTTGTTTGTTTTATAATATTCCAAATTAATTTAGACTTATTTTTTGCCATCTTAATGTTATAACTATTCTGAGATTTTTTAGTTAATTTTATTATTTTTTTTAATAATTTTGAGTATTGTATTAGATTTGATTTATTTTGGGGGGTAGGTACTTTTCTAAACAACCATAGTAATTTTCTTTTCTTTTTACATCCCAATTTTATTCCGCGAGACATCCATTTTGGTTTCCTGTTAATGTGTATTTTGATTAATTTGTATGGAAAACATAGATTATAGAACAGCTGGAAGGTCTCCATAAAGCAATCATAAGCAAGATTAGCATCCTCAATTTTATAAACATCACTGAAACTTAAGCTTTTTAAAGCCCCCAGGTCAAATGTTACATAGTTGTTTTTCAATATATCTATGTTGAAGTCTCCAGCAATAACAAATGCGGTTTACAACCGCCGCGCCGTTGTAAACGTATTTAGATACTTTATACTCCACTCTGGCCATGGTTATATAGCCGAAGTGCCATAATAAGAAAAAAAAACGTAATGTCAACTGTCAAATCGTAAGTGTTTGCAGTTTGCACTATGCTGTCTGATTGTTTGTTAAAAGTTAAAATTTTGTAATTCCTTCCTGCCCAATGCTTTACAAACAAAAAATGTCTCGTCTTTATTAGGAATCTGGAGCTGCGGATAGTTATAATCAGCAATGAGCGAAGTTTCCGAGCCGGTCTCCGTCGAGGGCGAGGCCGATGGCAAAGACCTCGGAAAGGATAATGGCTCGATCGGTGTGAAAAAGGAGTTCGACGTGATCATTAAGCTGGAACCGAGCGAGTGCATGGTGTGCCTGAGCAAGAACACGGAGCAGTTCGATATAGCGGTGGGTAGCACGGCGGCCGGCACGCCGCTGCACGAGTTCCTGCACCGGCACACGCAGGCCAGTCTGACGGACTCCCCGCAGCATTCCCGCCACATCTGCCGCGCCTGTCTCGACCTCGTCAATGTGCTGGAGCGCGCCGAGATCGAGTATATCAAAGTGAAGGAGGCCTTCGAGGCCATCATAAGTAAAAATCCGTTGTTCGAACCGCGGCCGCCGTCGAACGTCGTCCATCTCAAAATAAAAAACGAAGGCGCCGATCGACGATCCCAGGGTAAAGTCGATGAAAACGATTCCGAGGATGAACCGTTGGCCCTCACTAAAAGAAAAAGGAGGACCAAGGTTGAAAATAAGAGAAAGAAAGCTGTCGCAACATCTAAGCGCAAAATGAAAAAGGGGGAATCCGATGAAAGGTCAGCCACCACAATATAAAAAGTATAAACTATCTAAACATATTTATGGAAAAACATATAAATTTCATATTTTTCCAGCATAAGATTTATCCAATGTACTTTTACATTTTTCAACCAAATTTCATCAAATGCATTTAGCGGCCTAAGCACAAAATGATAAAAGACAGACATACTTTTACATTTATAACTTTAGTACGGGTAATTTTACAATTCTTCTGGCATAATAATAGTAATGTTATGTGTGTTACTGCTACAAGGTTGGGTAGTCTCCACTGGTAGTCTCCATTCTCAAACCGCTCTGGGGCTCCACAAAGGTCTGTTTCGACTTGCTCTTGCTTCTGCGAGCAATACAATCAATTTCTTTTAGAAATCACTTCTAAAAACCACTAAAAAGTTTGAATGCATTTAAATAAATTTCATTTTAGCTATTTGACCGAGTTTTGCTTGGTATTCGATAAAACATGAATAAAATGGCATTTTCTAAAAATGATTCCTAGCTAATTAGATTGATTTATCGCCCCCGAAACCTCCTATATAATAATTTTCATGAAAATCGTTGGAGCCAATTCCGAGATTCCAATTATATATATACAAGAATTGCTTGTTTAAAGATACTAGAGATCGCCCAATGGTCGAAATTCAACCTTACTTGCAACGACATTAGGATTACTATAGCCTGTCAAGAAAGTGAAGAAATTAAAAAGTGGCAACATCGTAGTATCATCCCTTTCAAATCAATCTAAGAAAAAAGGGATGACACTGCGATGTTGCCACTTTTTAATTTCTTCACTTTCTTGACAGACTTTACCTATATTTTGTAAAAAATATTGACTTCATCATAGTTTTTTTCAATTCTTGTCTCTGGGACTCAGCTGATCTCAGACTGGCCGTTTTTAAGCATTGTCTAATAGTATCTATTAAAACAATAATCCATTTTCAATTTGTCAACTTGTTGTCAACAGACTTCAATCATAAATAAAAGAGTATAATTTGTATGTATAGGCTTGACACTCAAAAATCTGTCATTTTTCCTAGTAGTAGTGTTGTTGTGTGTGTAACGTTTTATTTGTTAAAAATATATATGATAAAAGCATCATTTTAAAATAATATTAGCTCGATGCACTCCTTCACCATATAAACTATAACTGTGCGAAATTTCATACACCTATAATTCCCCATTTTTCGTAAAAAGGGTTACAAAGTTTTTCTCTCACGTATTAATATATAGATAAGATATACAAGAATTGCTTGTTTAAAGATATAAGATTATAATATAAAATTATTTATGTCACATAGGCCTTGCCTTGGTTTATTTTCTTGGTACCTATTCATATTAAATAATAGAAATTAATATCAGCTGGGAGTGTTCGGAGTGCAATGCCAGTGGGAATTCAGGCGGGCAGGTGTCCCTGGCGGCCCACATACTGGTGACACACACTGTGTCAGCACAGCCCCCACAGCCCGCCCTGGGCTCTGTGAAGAAAGAAGAATCTCCTGACAGGTATATAATATATTATATTAAACTGTTTGACACACTCCAACTTCCATAACCTTTACTTGTTATTATTGTATGCTGCATTTCTATGCTTGCTGAGGCTTGGCAAGCGTCCACAAACACAAGCGTGTAAAGAGAGTATCTGACTTGGCTTGCGTGAGCTTGTGGACGCTTGTATCCGATCCGGAGTAGTGTCGGTTTTTAGACACAGATCAAAGGGCGCTTGCGGCAAGAGCTTGCGACGCGTTCACACGTTGGCGCGCGCTCAGTAGCCGCTGTGATCTCGCGACGAACGCACATCTAGTTCTGACTCAAAAATGAGTGACTGGTCGAACGAAAAGAGTTTATCGTTTTTGGAATATGACCAAACCGAAAAATGTACACATCCAGACCCAGGAACATTGAAAACTTTTTGTTCCGTCAGCGGGATTCGAACCCGTGACCCCCGGCTTGAGTTGTCACCATAGACTTAATATAGCATTATAGGTTTATGGTTGCCACACACACAACCAATTGAGCCACAGAGGTCGTCATTAATAGTTGACACAAGTTCGGTGTCCGCTATGCTTGGATGTATATTGTAAATTGTAATACACTGACGCATTCACAAGCGTGTAAACGATTTCCAAATGCCAAGCGATATTTGTGGACGCTTGTGCCTTGTGGACGCTTGCCAAGCCTCGTCAAGCGTAGAAACGTAGCATTAAATAATATGCAATCCTCTCAATACCTTAAAACTGTTGCAGAACACTCAAATACACCCAGCAGGCAACTGTCGGAGTGTATGTGAGAGAGACATCCTTCTATGACTGTTCAATTTTAGATGATAATTTTTTAAATAAATGTTTTGAAAAAAGTATAGCAAGTGATTATTGTAATACTTAATAGGTGTCCCACGCGGCTTCGCCCGCTTAAGTTAGCAATTTTACGGAAACCATACATTTTCCCGCAAAAAAATAGCCTATGTCCTTCACATAGTCTACTCTGGATGAATTTTTAATCTATTTGGCACAGCCAAATAACTTAAAAATTCATCCAGTAGTTCGTGAAATAGGCACCTCATTTAAATTGGACCAGTAGTTACTGACATTAGCGCGTGCAAACGAACAAACTCTGCAGCTTTAAAATATTAATTAATATAGATGTATTGTGTGCCATTCAGGTCCCAGAGTTCAATGGACGACGGGAGCGATATCTTCAAACTGGGGGGCTTCGACGACGACGACGACAGCTCCAGCCTGCTGATTGAAATGATGGACAAGAAAGACAAAAAAATCCCTCCAGCCCATAAAAGAAAAAAGCAAAGCAAGCAGACCGACCCCACAGCGAAACAAAAGAGAGAGAAAGTGCTCCACTACTGTGATAAATGTGACGCCAAATACACGTCACTGGGTAGGTTTACATTTTCTTATGTGCATAACGAAATCACTTCCGCAAATCGGTTGTGCCGAAATTTTTTTATTGTATCTAGATACAACGTTTTTTCTGTCTCTCACAATATATCTGTCGCAGCCCACTGCACTGGTTAAAATAGCCGTTCAATCAAACAGCTAGTCCTTTGACTAAACAGCGCCATTCAATCATATATATATATATATATATATATATATATATATATATATATATATATATATATATATATAGCGGCTATACGTCGTTTAGCTTCGACTCGTTGACTGCAACACTACAGCTAGACGACGCTTAGCCAAGTGGTTAAATGGCAAATAAATAATAAATAGGCGCGTGGTAGAACGAGACAGAACATGACGATCAGTTCACAGGAATGAAAAGGACAAATGCTTACTATGAAATATAGTTGTATGAAGAAATAACCCGCTAATTTATCGGCTTCTATCGGAGATGGCCTGCACGTTGCATTGCCTATATAAATTTGTAGGCGATTAATTATTAATTATTACTTAATTCAAACTATTTCAAGTGAGAGAAAAATGTATTGCATATAAAATTATGTAGGCGTTTAGTGAATTCAAAGTTTTTTAAGTATGTAAAATATTTATTAGATAAAAATGTATTTGGCCCATAGATTCGATTTTCCAAAAGGGAAGCCGACGGGAATTGGGTTATATGGACTCTTCGCCACTGAATCATACTGTTATTTATTGCACAAAGCAATAAATTACAAACTTCTCCTCGAATATATTTTGTTTAAATTTGAATTTACTCGTATCACTCGTAAGTGCCCCCATAATTTCTGTCTCTTTAATAACACTTGAGGCATATATTTACAACTTTGTTTCCGAAAATCTTTGGCAATAACAAAATAGTAGGCGCCTACTTTTAACTACCGAAGCCGAGTTCCCCGTCCCACTGTCAGTTGTCACTCACCGCCGACGGGCGCATGTTCCAGTGCGGCTGGAGCAGCACAAGCAGAAGCACGACGGGTCGCGGCCGCCGTACATCTGCGAGGTGTGCGGCGCGCACTACAAGCACAAGCGCGCCTGCGACGTGCACGTCGCCATGCACAAGGGCATCAGCGACTGGAAGTGCGTCGAGTGCAACAAGCTGTTCCCCAGCAAGGGCGCGCTGCAGCGCCACAACAACATCCACACCGGCAAGCTCAACTACCAGTGCGACCTGTGCGGGAAGTCCTTCATACACACGTCGTCTTTCAAGATGCACAAGCTGTCGCACTCGGGCGTGAAGCCGCACTCGTGCGACGTGTGCGGGCTGGCGCTCATGACGCGCTCGCACCTCAAGCGGCACAAGCGCGTGCACTCGGGCGAGAAGCGGCACGAGTGCGGCGCGTGCGGCAAGCGCTTCAGCGAGCGCTACAACCTGCTGGCGCACGCGCGCTCGCACGAGGGCGTGCCGGCCGCCGCCGCCGCCGCGCCGCAGGGCCCGCGCAGCCGCCTGTTCCGCTGCGCCTTCTGCGTGGAGCGCTTCGAGCGCCGCTACATGCTGGAGCGGCACTGCGCCGTCGCGCACGGCCGCAGCATGGAGCGCCCGCCGCCCACGCCGCGCAACACCATGAGCAAGCTACTCAAGGCGCAGGCGCAGCGCCGCGACGGTGCACACCAGACCGACGACGCACGGGGCAGCCGCAGCCCCGACGCCAAGCTCTCGCCGGCCACCTCGCCGCAGAAATCCGCCTTACAAGGTATTTCTTCTCTTAGCATTATCAACGAAGCTATTCACTGCAGGGGTTCCAAATTTTTTCAGCCTGCGGCGCAGTTACATGTCACAATATTTTTTCGCGGCGCCCTTCTCTACTTTTTTTTACATTGGGAAATGCTTTGCACATCCCAGGCGGATTGGAGACGTCAGCGGGGCATGTGGGACTCTCTGAGGAACTACCCACTCCCCGCTTAGGCACCATCAACCTACAGCACCCACTCTACCTAGCTATTAGAAAAAAATACATAAATAAACACCTTTAATGATTATTTATTATTATTATTATTAGCCTTTATTCAGAAAACGATACATATTTTATTTTACATACATTGCAAAATATTCAAATTAATTATTATTCGGTAGCGCGGTCTCTGTTTCTGTGTGCCTCTTGGCAAAGGCCTCCCCCAACAGCTTCCACTCACTTCTCTGACATGCCACTCTAGTCCACATTTTGCCAGCCATTTGTACTATTTCATCTTCCCATCTTTTTAGAGGTCTGCCCTTTTTTTCTTTTTGCCCCTCTGGGATACCAAGACGTTATTATTTTTGTCCATTTGTATGGCCCTCTCAAAACATGTCCGGCCCACTTCCATTTCAGTTTTTTTGTTTTATATGTTACATCAGTTACACCTGTCATTTTTCTCAACTCCTTGTTTTCTATTTTGTCTATCCTTTTCTTTCCAATCATACTCCTCTCCATAGCCCTCTGCCCAACTTCCAGCATACTTGTATGAGCTTTTGTTAGTGCCCAAGTTTGGCACCCATATGTTAGAATGGGTAGAATGCATGTGTTAAATAGTTTCCTTTTATTGCCCATGTTTATACTTTTGCATTTTACTATTTCTTTAAAGGACCAGAATCTTTTCCAGGCATTGCCAATTCTTTTTTGTATTTCTTTGGTTGTTGTATCATATATTGAGATGAGTTGTCCTAGGTATACATATTCTGTAACATATTCGATCTCGTTGTTATCTATAGTAATTATGTTAGTTGTACTTCCATTGGTCATAACTTTTGTTTTTAGGAGGTTCATTGACAGTCCGACTTCTTTACTTACTATGTTGAGTTCTTCAAGCATGTGTTGCATTTGACTATGAGATGTGGCAAAGATTATAATGTCATCTGCAAACCTTAGATGTGTCAGTTTTTCGCCGTTAATATTGAGGCCCAGGTCATTCCAGTCGAGTTTTCGGAACGCTTCTTCGAGCACAGCCGAGAACAATTTAGGCGATAGTGGGTCTCCTTGCCTCACTCCTCTCTGTATTTTTATTTCTTCTCCTCCTTTTTCTAGTTTTTTTTTTTTAAATGATTATAGCAGGTAAAAAATAATGAACAAATATTTAAGTATCTACCTGCTATACAAAATTAATACTATAATATACAACATTTGTGTTTTCGGATAATGATGGAGGATCAACTCACGGCGCCCCTCTTGCCTTTCCACGGCGCAGCAGGGCGCCGCGGCGCACACTTTGGGAACCCCTAAGATATTGCATAGCTTTATCGCGGGCTTTGGAACCGGCGCGCGGCGACCGATCAAGAAATTCCGTAACGAAAAACACCTAACATTCGTCTTACGTCGTTTCAATTTGGCAGATTTCGGCGGGGTGTGGTGCTCGCCGCACTGGCCGGCACAGCCGCACCGCTGTGCCGGTCAGTGCGACGTTGCCAGACTTCGGCAAGGTGTTTGTTTGCGTGCGACTGAACGTATGCGAATTATAGTTGTATAAGTTGATAAAAAATGCTATGCAATATCTTTACCGCAACAGTACCCGAGTGCCACACGTGTTTGTTAGGGTTCCGTACCCAAGGGGTAAAAACGAGACCCTATTACTAAGACTTCGTTGTCTGTCCGTCTGCCTGTCTGTCTGTCTGTCTGTATGCCTCCAGGCTATATAGGCTTCTGAAATTTTAACAGATTGTGTGTTTCTCTTTCTACACACAACAAATACTAAAAACAAAATATTATTAATATGAATGTTATTTATTGACAGTACCATGTTGACAGTTGAACGAGAAGTGATACAGAGCTGGGTATGATATTGTTACGTGCTAGGGTTCGAGGATTTGGAGAGAAAGAACTGGTGACTCTCTTGAAGACTTTATTAACACTATGACTAGCACAACACTTAGCACTAAGTCCAAACACTAATCACTAGGTCCAATCACTAAGCACTATCACTGTCCTAGGTCGTAACCAAGTCGCAGGTTTCACTGGTTCACTCACTATTGATCACTTGTTGTCGCCTCGAAGATCGCTCAGATTGAACTGAATCGTCGGGCCGTCTACCTGCGGCTTTTTATATGGCGAGACGAATTCCAGAAAGTTCCCGATTCACGTAAGCAAGTAAACAAGTATGGGAACCTTCTAGGAGGCTCGAGCATGTACCACCTGGCGCCATCTAGTTTCGAGTAGGGGATTTATGTGTAGTGTGTCCCCTGATCAGTTTCGCTGGTTTGCCGCTAGATGGCACCACATGTCCGTATACCGTGTACCGTAACAATATGCCCCTTCTTGTTTTTTTTTTGTATTTATCTATTACAAACATTAGCAGGTGCGGGCGCGGGAGGTGGTGCGGGAAGTGGCGCGGGTTTGGCGAGCGCGGCGCTGGCGGCGAGCGCGTGGGCGGGCGCGTACGCCGCGGAGTTCGGACTGCGGCCACAGGACTACACGCACTGAGCCCTCACCTGCCACCGCTAGCCTACTGCGGCGGAGCCTTATCAGTTATCACTTACATTTATTTTGTCACTCGCATCATGACAGTGTACCGTCGCAGAATATGCTGTTTCCTCAAAAAAAAAAATCCTAAATATTCGAAAGCTGCTACTTGCTGCTGCTAGGACTACATTTCGGACACTCAAAACATAGCCGTTGGCAATCCTAATTTTGTATGAAAATTATCACAATACACCTGTAGGGAACTAGGGACAAAATATCGTATGAGAAGACGAATATTATGTTAATTTTATAGCTTTAATTTACTGTTTTACTAATTTTACTATACTTTAATTATTATTTTAATGTTTTTTGTTGACTCAAAGTTGAGCTCACCCTTTATTTTTAATTATAAGTTGGTTTTAATTTATACTTATTGGTTTTAAACAATGAATTAATGGTATTCTCATTGCAGATTGCTCCTTGTTAATTATAACACTTACATCAGGCTAACGCCGATCCATGTTGCTGTCTCTCTGTCAAGTGGCTCTTCCAACATAACGTCAGACTGAGATGGCAACATACCGCTATTAATAACAGCGAGAGTAGTCTGTACTACCCATAAAGTTAGTATACCTAGCGGAATGGAGAAACAAAGGCGGAGCAAGAGAGATGTCACTATCAGTAACACTGCGTGGTATAAAGAGACGTGTGATACATGACAGCAGCACTCTTTTTTGACGTCCAGTCGGCACGTGCCGCACGTTGACAATTTAATGTTATAGAATTCATGTTCAATCATGGTTGTGTAAGTGTATAATATGTTACGCTCAAAGACCGAAATCGCTCAATGAGCGAAAAAATTTCTCACAACGCGTTGTGGTCACAGTGAAACAGCCACGACGCGTTCTAGCAATCACAAAAATACCATAACGCGAAATTTGTGTCGTGGCTGATATGCTATTCGTTTTTCTTGATTTGTTCTTGATTGATTAATCGTCCATAGGTAATTCAAATTCAAATTCTTTATTCAAATTCTTTATTGAGCATACAATAATATACAATAGTATAAAAGCTAGATAGCGTACATCACGTTGCCAATATAAATATAAAAAAAAAACAAAGATAAAATTGTTCGGCGTGCATCCGTATGCACGCCGAACAAATTTATCCTAATGTCTATTATTTACACATTCACACACACAATCACACTACACTTCGTTCGGGAGCCTCCCCCGGAACCTTCGGTAAACTACACCGGCGGGCCAGAGCCCAGAACTCCTCCACCTCGAAGATGGATAAAACTTGAGCCGGCACTCTCACCACAAAGGAACTGAAATTCACTTTGTGGCGAGATTATATTGCGTATATTGCGGGCAACAACTAATAGTTTTTATATTTAAATTATATAAATAAAAACAAAGCTAAATTTTTATAATTTATTAAGATCAGATTACCTTATAATAAAAAAAACAACAACAAACAATAACACGTTCCACCAGACAGACAGACAGTAATAATATTAGCACGGATATTATGTAACTATGGATATTTTCAAATAATAATGAAAAACACGTTTTTTCTCAAATATGTTTTCTTTTACTAAATCACTGCAGTAATTTAGTAAAAGAAAAAATATTTTGTAGTACGCGTGGTGTAGGGGCTACTGCTGCAGCCTGCCTTACCACCAATATTATATTAAAGATGTATGATAAAGATAAATGATATTTATGGGAGAATGATTGAGGATGATAAAATATAAACTGACTTTAATTTACGTAAATCGTAATGCAAATGAATATGATCTGCGACATTACTGAATCTTAAAGTGTGAGCATTATTATGTACGGTTGGCAACAACCCATACACGTGGTAATTTAAATATATAATCTTCTATACCTATAGACGATTAGTCAATCAAGAGCAAATCAAGAAGAAAAACGAATAGCATATATCAGCCACGACACGAATTTCGCGTTATGGTCTTTTTGTGATTGCCAGAACGCGTCGTGGCCGTTTTCATTAGGGGGATATTAGATTATCATTATATATTGGATCCGAGATCATTGAGTCAATTATATTGGATATTGTAATATAGACATATGATTCATTTCTTCCTTGATCATAGATTTTTGACATTTGCTGAGAGATTGGATCCAATACGGTCATAGAAATAGGTGTTGCCAGTTATTTAATATAAAAAAAGAGTTTTTAATTTATTGTTCGTTAATATGTTTCAAATAATATAATGTAGGTAATTATTTTTCTAATTACTTGGATAATCTTGCTGAAATAACAAAAGCAAGCCATATTAAAAATGACGATGTCTTGACAAATCGAATTCTCTGAGATCTAGTAACCCTGACGTCAATACCTGTCAGCGTTAGCGCTCTCCATTGGCTATTGAAACCACATATGACGTAAATTGGATCAATGAAATATGATAATGTAATATGTAGATATGATAATGATCATATATATTGGATCCTATATGTTATTATATAAATGATCCAATATAAATGATAATGTAATACCCCCCTTAGAGTCGTGGCTGTTTCACTGTGACTTACAACGCGTTGTGAGCCATTTTTAGGGTTCCGTACCTCAAAAGGAAAAAACGGAACCCTTATAGGATCACTTTGTTGTCCGTCTGTCCGTCCGTCCGTCTGTCAAGACCCTTTTTCTCAGGAACGCGTGGAGGTATGAAGCTGAAATTTATATCAATTACTCAGGTCTACTGTCCCTTGAAGCTGTGAAAAAATCAAACTTCTAAGCCAACGCAATCAAAAGATACAGCCGTTTATGCCGCAAATTTTCGACACTTGCAAGGGAATCAAAACCTACAGGGTGCTTCCCGTGAACTCAGAATCTTGAAATTTGGTACGAAGCAACGTCTTATAGCATAGATAAAAGAAAAATTACGAAAACCATAAATTTTTAGTTACATCACATAATATATTTTTTTTTAATAATTTTAAACTTACTACCCATTTCCTCATAAACGCGTAGAGGTATTAAATTGAAATTCATACCAAATACTCAGGTCTATAATACCTTTAAGCTGTAACAAAATCAAACTTCTATGTCAACGCAATCAAAAGAAACAGCAATTTAAGCTGCATATTTTGAAACTCGCAAGTACTCGCAAGGGAATCAAAACCTAAAGGGTACTTCCAGTCGACCTAGAATCTTGAAATTTGGCATGAAGCAACGTTTTATAGCACACATAAAGGAAAAATTCCGAAAACCTTAAATTTTTAGTTACAATAAAATATAATAACTTTAATAAAAGAACTTTCGCAAGTCTGCTGCAAGGCTAGTATACTTAAGTGTTTCAGTTATATTATAGATAAATGATATGTGTTAATATAAAATAAAGGATTACTTAAACGATAAAGAGATCTTTGTCTTAAATTTATGTTCCTCCATCTTTCCCCATTGTAATGTTATGAATTTCATTTTGCAATAAAAATACTATAGTTATGACTCGATTGTCGTAATGAACGAACTTTGTAAACCTTGCAGGTTTGTACGGAACCCTCGGTGCGCGAGTCCGACTCGCACTTGGCCGGTTTTTTTTCGCTCATTGAGCGATTTCGGTCTTTGAGCGTAACATATATACATATACATATTTTTCACACAGATGAAAACCAATTTTGGTTTCGTTTGACAAATGACAGCTCGAGATTGTTGCTCTAAGGGCCCCGAAGACGATCAAACGGTTTGACTCAAACACGTAAATTTTGGTTTGACTCAAACCGATTTGATCGTTTACAAAGCTAGTTTGAACGGTTTGTCAAACATTTACGTGTTTGAAGCTTGTTTGATGAAATTTCATATTTTCGTTGTGTTTGACGCGCCGTTTGATCGTGTTCCGACGCGTTTGATCAAACCCGCTTAGTTTAATGCTGGATTATGAAGAAGAAAAAAAAGAAGCTGTAGTTTCTAGCACTTTCTGTAGATGTTCGTGGGTAAAACGATATTATCTTAGTCGATACGCCATACCATTAATTTGGACCAAGTCGTTTTCTTTTTTTTTTTTGTCTTCTGATGCAGGACATTAACGTTATAAACATAAGATAAGAAAATCGCGATCCTCGTTCTAGAATCTAGACTCTAGAGCATCTTCTGCATCACAAGACGTGTACTCGACAGCGCGCATTGAATGAAACTGCACAGTGTCGTTTGACAAACCATTCAAACCGACATCAAACGGTTGCATCAAACACGTAAGGTTTGAATCAAACCGTTTGATCGTCTCGGGGGCTCTACGCTAGGTATATCTTTATGGTACTACCAATGTTGCTGTTTATGGCCATTGGTAAGCTGTCATAATAATTATACTTTGAAAAAATATTTATATTGTATTTGTACATACAAAAATTATGATATTGTATTGTGTAGCCAAGCGATTAGTGAGTAAAAAATTGAGTAACCAGTAAGTGCGTATATTTTTATACGGGCATGTAAATTTAAAATAATTGGTGAACAATATTATTATGTATAAGCTATTAGTTATTGATGGTATATTATAATAGTTCTTATTATTAAATTATTCAAGCCTTGTTATTTTTTCTTCTGCCGCAACCTATAAAAAGATAATAAATGCGTCCGTTGCGCAAAATTTTTAGGACAAAAATAAATAGGTAAATAGCTACGTCCGCCGCTACTCTCAAATTGTTTTGCTATGCAGAAATGAGCCATAGTATATAGTTGTAAAACAACCGTTTAAAACTATTTTTTTCATAAAATTATAACGTTAGAAAAGGCATTCCATACAATAGTCAGCGCGAAAGTGTGTCGAAATGAGTGAGCTCACTCATCTGAGAGCAGTGTGCCTTAGGACGCGGTAACAGCCGGACGTGTTTAATTCATTAATTACCGCGTTGTTTTTCGCTACATTTCGCTCCAGAATGCCGTCATGTGACTTCCGACAGTGCAGTAATAAAACGAGGAATACAAATAAAGCCGAAGTTGTAATATTTCACACTTAATTACTAAGATTTTATTAATATTTAAATTATTGTCTTCTATTTAGAGAAAAATCAAAGCGAAGCGTAAAATGAGCGAAAGAGAAAGTAGTATATGCTATTACTGAATGACAAAAAAGGATGACAATATTTTCTCGATACACATTTTGCATGCAAAAACATTGCTACAGTTTTGACGGCATACGTCGTAAGTATCTAAGGGCCGTATAAATAGTTGTCTCTTACCACTAAGAGCTTGCTTAAAACGTGTTTCAAGCTGCTATCCTTATTAATAAACCTCACTCGAGTACAGCTTTTAAGTGCCTTTGATCAAGCGAGTGTATAACGTATTAATAAACCAAATCTTGCACTCAACTGTACTGTCAAACTGACGCTTGAGCGCGCAACGTATTAATAAACGAAATCTTGCACTCAAATGTGCTATCAAACTGTTGCTTGAGTGCCTAATTCTTAAGTGTGGGCAGACCTTGACTTAAGCGCGCTCAGGGATACCAATTTAGGGATTTTTCCCACAATTAGGAGAAAAATACCATCTTGGGGATACCATCGTAGGGATTTTTCCTACAATTAGAAGAAAAAAATAATAATTTCCAGAGTATTTTCTGGGATATGGAATGCTTATTTTTAAACACAAAATTACCAAGCTGTTAAGTGCGTAATACATATTTAAAACGAATTTACAGTGTTTAATACATTTTGACCTTAAATCGGGGCAAGGGTAGTCATCACATTACATTATTCTATTAAGTAATTAATCTATTTTTAAAGTAAGTAAGTATATAAACCGCCTTATAAAGCTAATATAAATACTTAATAATGAATCTTAAATGAACCGTACTCTGCAGATCTAATTTTGCCATAAGTACTAATAAAGGCTTATGTAGCCTACTGAAATTAATTAATAAACAAATATAAGTACTTTATTGTGCAAAAAAATACAATAAAACTTAAATATTAACAACAATTATTGATAAATAAGACATATAGTACACAAAGGCGGCCATATTACATACAAGCAATTTCTTCCAGGCAACCTTTTAACATTCAGTGATAAATCCAGGAAAATGGTGATGTGCAAAAGTATAGTTACTTAAATTAAAAACTATCAAAAGCACAAAATTTAACATGCGCCTTAAAATACATCAATAAAATTATACAATAAAATAAATAAATAATATACTAATAAATACAATACATACTTACAATAAAATATTTAAGTTAGGAAATTACAGGTTTAATGCCAACTAGTAAGGTTATATTATATTGCCTAATGCCTTCGTCATCAGTAAATGAATTAGTAAGATAGACTTGCTCTGTGGACTGTGCTAAAGTAACAGAATAATACTAGGAGATTTACTTAATTAAAAAGTCCCTTTCTAACTATTATAGTCCAAATGACATAATTGGGATGGATTTTATTTGATAAAATAGGTTCTTTAATCTTTTCAAACACCACAGGTTAAGTATAGGGTAGGGATTATAAAATACAAAATAATCTTTTACTTCATCATTATCTTTATTTTAACTTTTAGCATAATATGTTTCATCAGTTACATTATAAACTCTTAGCCATAGAAACAAACAAAATAAGGAGTCGAGTCGTTCGATTTACTGAATCGACCGACTTGACTCCTTGACTGTATTGACTTTTTACTTCGACTTTGACTAGACTTTTGACCTGACGATATAAAGAAACGATGCTGAAAATTGTATGCAATAATACTGTTTACCCGCCAGCGCCATTTATAATACTTTTGACACTGGCCGTGCATGGTTATATAGCCGAAGTGCCATAATAATAAATAAAAATTACCTAGCCTAAAATATTTGACAGGAGTTTTTGGGAGAATGTGAAAGAGTGATGTTGTGTTTTTATATTATTTTCCTAAAATTGTGTTATCTGGGTTTTTAATGTGTAATATTGGTAGGATATTAACCATTAAATATTCGTTATCGTGCACAAGTGTGGGAAAGTGATGTAGTAACCAGAAACGTGCTCTTTTGTGTTCCCTCCAAAACTCCATCAAAAGTTTCAGTAAAGCGTCCTACCACTTTACTGAATCGACCGACTTGACTTCTTGACTGTATTGACTTTATACTTAGACTTTGACTAGACTTTGGACCTGACTGACCTGACGATAATATATAAAAAATTGTATTATAGAATATTGTTTTCCCGCCATAATATTATACTCGACACTGGCCATGGTTATAGCCGAAGTGCCATTATATGAAAAAAAAAATTGACATATAAAATCTACAAATACTAGTAATCTGTGATATAAAAATATAACCACAGATTACTAGTAAGTATATATTTGAACCATTGATAATCGTTTCATTTTATTTGTATATTACCTAAAAGTTATATATTATATATAAGTACTAATGTCTAGTAATCTGTGATTTATATATTTTATTATAATGATTATTGATTAATGAATAATGATCCAATATCCATTTTTTAAGTAAGTGTTTCAGAAATATTATTAAAGTGCTTAGGAATTCATGTGGGTACTTATCTAAACCTCAGGAAGTGGTGTGAAACAGGCCCTTAGTCTTACAAAATCTGCTACGAAAGAGACGTCGATAATCGTAACCATAGACATAATATATGTATACTGTCGTAGCATTATATTATGCTATGATCGTAACATAATACAAACAGCAAAAACTTACATGTACAGGTGTACATGTAAATTTTTGTATTTTAATTTAGTTAAATGTGGCGAGCTGCAATACAAAGTTTATCGTATAATGAAATACAATATAATGATATTAGAGACGCGTGCCAAAAATATCTTATCGGATAAGTAACATTCTATAAAGTTACATTAGAGAAACGGTTTTATCAGCAGCAATTGTATAATATAAGGTACAGTACCTGCGTAGCGAATTATCGTGTACTATCATAACATATTACAAGCGGAGATTGAACTGAAAACTATGGAACGCGTTAAGGACTTAGTAATTCGAAAAGCCACAAAGGATGACATGGGAGCTGTAGCAGGAATGATACAAGTAAGTAAATATTACTATTATTTATTAATCTTACTATCATTTAGAATAATATTTGTCGGTCGCGCGCGAGGATCGTGTTCCTTAGAGAATAGCCTAGCACAACTTAGTCCAGATTTTATTACTTTTAAAATGTCTAAATAATAGTAGGTAGGTAAGTATCTACTTTTTCTTATTTTTATATAACAGAAACAGATTATTTTATTGGGTAATAGATATTAATGTTTGGTTATTGAGTTTAATGTCTGCACTCATTACATAGAAGAACTTGA
This sequence comes from Aricia agestis, assembly GCF_905147365.1. NCBI lineage: Eukaryota > Metazoa > Arthropoda > Insecta > Lepidoptera > Lycaenidae > Aricia > Aricia agestis. Next base: position 90,097 of record NC_056413.1, read on the forward strand.
ACTTTTATTTAACCTTAGGGCATAATCAAAACTGTTGATTTCAAATAAAGACCCAGTTTTTTTAATAAAATTAATGACATTATATTGTGCTATTAGTCTGAACTGTCGCATAAGTATTCAAAATAGCTGATGTACCGGCTAGAAATGGGTCGGTGTCTAATTTCAGCTTAGCCAGTGAACAAGTAATGAAAACAGATGGCTGTCATAAAGTGTGCGCCATATAATTATGTTCTATCAAAACAAAAATTATACTTTTTTTTTCATAATTTTTAAAACAAAAATTTAATTGTTGCTCATGTTTATAATTTAAATGGTGGTATTATATTGTTTTAGGAACTCGCAGACTTTGAAAAAATGTCTAATGGACCGCAGCTAACAGTAAAAGGTTTCTGTCATTTCAGTACTACTACTTTTTAATGATTTACTTAAAATTTACAAAATACCATAACAATATGTGATGGAAATATTAACATTTAAAAGTCAGAAACATAAGGAAGTTTGATAACCGCACAAAGGATCTTGGTTGGTTAAAAACATGGGTTTAGTAAGTACTACAGAGAAAAGTTTAAAGAAATTGGTATTCTAACTGTTGCTTCTCAATACATTTTGGATAATGTATTGTATGTTAGAAAGAATTTAACTAAATTTAAAACTAAAAGTGATAGTCACGGTAGAAACACTAGAAATAGGCACAAGCTGGAAATACCAGTGATCAGACTTAGCAAAATAATTAAATATTTTAAAGGTCAATGTATACGCCTATACAATAAAATCCCGGAAAACGTTCAAAATCTATCAATTAATAAATTTAAAAAAGTAATTAAAGAATGTTTGTGTGCCAAAGCCTACTATACGGTCAAAGATTTCCTAAACGATAGCACATCTTGGGAGTAGGATGGCAGCTTGCAAGGCTGCTTCTACATTTATTATATGTGACTTACAATTGTGTATTCATATTGTATAGATTAAGTTATTTACATTGTAAATTTTATTTTTTTAAAAGACAAATTTTCCACTTTTTTACTAAAAAGTGGCCCCGTGCGAGTTTCTTACGCCGGTTCTTCTCGCCGGGTTAGTTCCCGAACCGGTGGTAGGCAACATGTAGTTCAACATTCTGAAAATATTTGATTCAAATTTATTCAGAAATAAAACAATTTTTATTTTATTTTTTTATTTACTAGTCTAAGCGATAAGTTGAGAATGGCGACATATAGAGATAAGGGTCATAAAAATACGTGCGATAGCTCATTAGATTCGGGAAGACGTCTAGAAAAATGTATCGGAAGTGTGTATTAGCACACAAAAAATTGCAAAAGTTATAAGCAAATTAGGTTGCCAAAAAAAAGGTATTACGTTTTTTGTTAAAAACTCCGAAACTATTAACATTTAAGAAGTTAAAAAAAAAGATTCTTAAAGAGGAGGAAATTTCCATAAGAAAACTCACAACTCCCTGAATTCTATCTCTATTATTTATAATTCTAATTTAACGCTGAAAGTAAGCCTCCGCGCGGCATTTTTAGGTAGCGCACGCGGCTTCAAAACCGAGCACGTCACACTGATTATTTTTTTCAAGGTAGGTATTAAATATTAATTTAAAAATTTCAAAAACTTATGGTGTATTCCGAACACTTCATAGAATTTGCTCCCGTTGGAAATTTAACTTTAAGTTAATTTTTCAACAAATTTATTTTTGTCGATTTTTTATTGCAACTTTTCGAAAATAAAATTTTCTGCACTTTCAGATCAATGCCGCGCGGAGGTTCACTTTCAGCGTTAAATTAGAATTATAAATAATAGAGATAGAATTCCGGGAGTTGTGAGTTTTGTTATGGAAATTTCCTCCTCTTTAAGAATCTTTTTTTTAAACTTCTTAAATGTTAATAGTTTCGGAGTTTTTAACAAAAAACGTAATACATTTTTTTGGCAACCTAATTTGCTTATAACTTTTGCAATTTTTGTGTGCTAATACACGCTTCTGATACATTTTTCTAGACGACTTCCCGAATCTAATGAGCTATTGCACGTATTTTTATGACCCTTATCTCTATGTTTCGCCATTCTCAACTTATCGCTTATACTATACTAATGCCCGTTGCAGACGATGCGCAGTAGCTTGCGCAAGTACTAATACTAAGCATATATTTTCATCGTGTGAACGCATTTTGCTTAGTGAAAGTGCGAGTGCAAGTTGCTTAGTAGCACTCGCTTTGGTCCTCGCGCAAGTGCGACTCATTTGCCCCCGCTCCGTCTACTTCACCCCCGCGCTACTTCACTGGTCATCGTTTGAACATGCGTTGACCAGTACTAGCGCCAGTACTAGCGCCAGTTCAGTCTGTTTGTTGTTTTGGTAAAGATGTAGAAACCTACCACTAGATTGTTGGGGAGTTGGTTGTTTTATTGAGTCTTAATGTTTTAAGTTTGTGAATTAAAAATGAATAAATGGAATTCAGACAAAACTATACAGTTTCCCTTTTTCTAAATTCTGTATTTCCTGCATCAGTTCCTCTGCTATCACTCCATTTAGCTCTTGAATTAGGCACTTAAAAAGTTTATTCAAAACCATACGCTTGTACATGGTTGCCTACTATGCACTGGCACTATACAAAGCTACTTCGCGTGATCTTTTTACGTTTGAACGCTGGCGCAAGTACCTGCGCAAGTACTCGCGCAAGCTACTGTGCATCGTCTGCAACGGGCATAAGTAGCATTCTAATTTCTATTTAATATGTTTTTGTATGTCATTCCTTCCTATAAATCGAATCTTTGGCATTGTCTAGTATCATCTAACATTACATTTCCATATAAATGCTAGAATAAGTAAAAACGTGGGAGAGCCATGCTTCGACACGAATGGGCCGGCTCGACCGGAGAAATACTACGTTCTCACAGAAAACCGGCGTGAAACAGCGCTTACGCTGTGTTTCGCCGAGTGAGTGAGTTTACCGGAGGCCCAAACCCCCTACCCTATTGTGCTGATGTAGTAAGTTACCTATGCCTTACTATATCAGCTATGTGGTAAAAAAAGTCCCGTCAAAATCGCTTCAGCCATTTCAGAGATTAGCCGGAACAAACAGACAGACAGACATACAGACGAAAATTGTAAAAAATGTTGTTTTGGTGTATGTACCTTATATACATTCATATGCATCAGGGATGTTGCGAATCAGGGATGTTGCGAATATCTGCATCCGCATCCGCATATATTTGGACATCCGCATCTGCATCCGCATCCGCTAAATCGATGCGGATTTTTATGCGGATGCGAATGTCATACGAGTTGCGACAAGAAAAAAAAAGCGGCGGGGTCTGTGAATGGCGCGTGCCGTTTGCGCGTGACAAATGACCAATGGGAGCGAAAAAGTCGGCCAAGTGCGTATCGGCCACGCACAATAGAGGGTACCGTAGTACCGCCAGTTTTTGATAAGTTTTGTATCGTCAATGAATGTACAATAATTATAACATGTTTTACACTACTAACAACATCATCTCAGTTACATTCAAAGGAATTTGAACAAAAAAATCCTGTGTATTTCTCAATCCTACTAATAACCTACTAATCCTACTAATATTATAAAGGCGAAAGTTTGTTTGCATGTATGGCTGTATGGATGTGTGGATGTATGGATGTTTGTTACTATTTCACGCAAAAACTACGGATTTTAATGAAACTTTACAATAATATAGCTTATACATCAGAATAATACATAGGCTACAATTTTAACCGACTTTCAAAATGGGGGAGGTTTATATTCAACGATTACTCCGCCGTTTTTAACCGATTTTCAAAAATTTTCTTTTGGTTTATAGGTTACCATCCCAATTTTTTTTTTATTTTCAACGGGGAGGTTTATATTCAACGATTACTCGCCGTTTGTTAACCGATTTTCAAAAATTTTCTTTTGGTTTATAGGTTACCATCCCAATTATATTCACAAAAGTGGTGATCTGATGAAGGATCCATAAGTAATCGAGGGAACTCCTCAAAACTTATAGGGAAACAAGTGGTGACTTCGGTTTCGTCAGAAGTATTCTAAGCATATGCTACCAACAAGTAAGATTTTGCACCGAGATATACCTGGTATACCGTGGTTCGGAAGGTGCTGAGAGAACTCCTGATTCTTTATAGATACAAGTTTGGGAGTTTCGGCGTTGTTTTAAGAACAGAAAGCATATGCTACTATACAAATTACATTATTCATCATCATTATCACTACCATATTATACCATTTCATAGTCTTTTAGATCGAGACTCGAGATTGTCAAGCGATAATTTAAAAAAAATCTATACCTACCTAATATTATAAACCTAACAGTATGTTTGCTTGAACGCATCAATCTCAGGAACTACAGGTCCGATTTAAAAGCTTATCTCAGTGTTAGATAGATCATTTATCGAGTAAGACTATAGGCTATATTATATTATCACGCTAAGACTAATACGACCGAAGAAACTCAAGAAAATGTGGGAAAAACGAGGGAAATATTTTTTATGGGAAAATGTACGGTTTCTGTAAAATTCCTAATTTACGCGGGCGAAGCCGCGCGGGACATCTAGTAACTTATAAAGTCTTCTTAGCCGTGACAATTTTCTTTTAAAATTTAGCATATTTCTTACTGCCGTGAATTTTTCCACATATTTTTCAGAATCAACCGTTTAGCTAATAGCTGGTAGGAGGGGGAGACACTGGACACTAACGGTTTCTTCCAATTTAAAACTTTGCATATTTCTTCGAATAATAATACTCGTAATATTTTTTAAAACCCTATCCAACGACACCACACGCGGTGGAGTGGACGCAAAATAAAAAGACTTATCTCCGCTTGGTGTGTAAGGGAGGTCCCATAAATTTTTAAAGGTTTTATATACCACTAGCTGTTGCCCGCGACTTCGTCCGCGTGGACTTCAGTTTATAGCGCGCGGTGTCAATAAAATTGGTGTCAAAAGCTTTTTAAAACCCTGGTACCCCTTAAATCAAAATACCCAAAACAGCCGTGTAGTGTGCACATAATGTTTTTTTTTAAATTAAACTTTTTTATACCTAAAGCTTATTTAGCGCTACACAACTTAGCTGCATAATGCATTACACAACTTTAGCTTTGCCTAATAGTCAATACCCATAAACTATTTAGTATTTATTATTGGTAGACTGTTGTTTCTCATATCTATGTTGGTACGTGAGTTAATTAATAACATGTATAACAATCGAAATATTAATTCAACATGGTACCACCTCTTATAGAAATACATATGAGCAAGCGAAAGCGCAATCTAGGCGACTCTTGGCGCCATCTGTTCCAGTTTTTGGAACTAACTTAATTTGAACAAATTTACGCATAAACACCCCCTTACAACCCCTTTTTCCAGTAAGCAGTAGACTATGTCCTTTCTCAGGCTTTAGACTATCTGTGTACAAAATTTCATTACAATCGGTTCAGTAGTTTTGGCGCTGTTGTTTTTGAATTTGATATCTAAGTTGGTAGGTGAGTTATTAGTTAATATTAACGTGTATAACAATCGAAAGAATCGTAAAACCTGTCTCAACATGGTACCACCTCTTATAGAAATACGCATGAGCAAGCAATAGCGCGATCTAGGGGACTCTTGGCGCCATCTGTTTTGAGTTTTTTGGAACTAAGTTAATTTAACCAAATTTACGCATTTTCACCCCCTTACAACCCCTTTTTCCAGTTAAAAAGTAGCCTATGTCCTTTCTCAAGCTTTAGACTATCTGTGTACAAAATTTCATTACAATCGGTTCAGTAGTTTTGGCGCTGTTGTTTTTGAATTTGATGTCTAAGTTGGTAGGTGAGTTATTAGTTAATAACGTGTATAACAATCGAAAGAATCGAAAAGTTTAGGTCAATATGGTACCACCTCTTATAGAAATACGCATGAGCAAGCAATAGCGCGATCTAGGGGACTCTTGGCGCCATCTGTTTTAAGTTTTTGGAACTAAGTTAATTTGACCAAATTTACGCATTTTCACCCCCTTACAACCCCTTTTTCCAGTTAAAAAGTAGCCTATGTCCTTTCTCAGGCTTTAGACTATCTGTGTACAAAATTTCATTACTATCGGTTCAGTAGTTTTGGCGTCAAAGCGAGACAGACAGACAGACAGACAGAGATACTTTCGCATTTATAATATTAGTATAGATATAGATAATATTCTAACGTATTAAAAACTATAAACAAAAACATACTAACTAATAAGTATGATTAGTTCTATGTTACAATAAAGTAAAAAATAAAACGCCATCTGTTGAATCGTATTAGAACTAAAATGTTCATTGCATCGATATATTTCTGGATTTTTTATAATATTATACCTACATAAAATATGTTTAAGATTTTTGAAATTTTATTTTAATACACATCCAAGACCCAGGAACATTGAAAACTTTTTGTTTCGCCTGCGGGACTCGAACCCAGGACCCCCGGGATGAGCGCTGGCCACGCGCAATGCGAATTCATTTTCATCGATATTTTCATGGAAATAAGATATTTTCCCACATCAAAATGTAGCCTATGTCCTTTCTCAGACTCTAGAATAACTGTGTACAAAATTTCATTGCAATCGGTTCAGTAGTTTTGGCGTGAAAGCAAGACAGACAGACAGACAGACAGAGATACTTTCGCATTTATAATATTAGTATGGATTTTTACGCGGTACCATTTTTTTTTTGGAAACCGCGGAGAAACAGACAGACGGACAGATAGACCGAAAATATAAGAGTTCCTTGTTGATTATGGAACCCTAAAAACGGTCACAGGATCCGACGCGTTTATTGTGGTGCATTAATTATTGTCTTGTGTAAATTATTCACTACGTGTTTGTTTGTGCTTCTTATTTCATAAAAAGCGGCATTATTACTATTAAATTAATACTCTTTAATACAAAAGTATTATTATAGTACAGGTTCCCTAGAACAATTTTTTTATTACTATCAAGGTAATTTTTTGTAAGCAGTTTCATTTTGATAAATTTCCTCTGCGAAAGTGGTAGCTAACAAAGATAAATAGGTATGATTTAATATTTCGATATGATGGTCTTAAAGTATGGATTGTTCTATTCAAAATGCGTTTCAATATGAAGCTACTCACAAAAAATTTGCTTGATATTAATTTAAAAAATTGTTCTAGGGAACCTATATACTATAATTTTGTAACACATTAATTAAAAATTAAAATAATACTTTTTTATTTTATAAACTATATTTATGTAGGATCCGAAACATCTGCATCCGCATCCGCGGATGTGAACCTCGAAAATCCGCATCCGCATTCGCATCCGCGGATGTGAAAAAATCGGGATCCGCAACATCCCTGTTGCGAATATTCGCATCCGCATCTGTAAATGCGGAGCATCCGCGCAAATTTGGACATCTGCATCTGCATCCGCATCCGCATTAAATCAATGCGAATTTTCATGCGGATGCGGATGTCATACGATTTGCGACAAGAAAGAAAAGGGGCGGGTTTGATTTACGAAGCTCTGTGTAAGTTGTAACCGCCTCGACTTGGAAAATACGGCAATTTTACTATTTTTTAAATACTAGAGCTAAGCCCTTTCAAAAAATTTCCCCCGTTTTTTCCACGCTCCTATTAGTCTTAGCGTGATAAAATATAGGCTAACTAACACTGGAAGAATTGTTCAAATCGGACCAGTAGTTCCTGTGATTAGCGCGTTAAAATAAGTCCTTTCAAATAATTTCCCATAGTTAATAGAATTAATATATAGAGAAAAAAAAAGGCTTGGGGCCGAGAGTCTCATATACCTACGGCCCAGAACCGGTCTGTGGTATATATATAATGGGGTCACAGACTAAGCAGGAGGCAATGGGCTGAGACCCCTGACCTTTAACACTCCAAGGCACTAATCCCTGACTTCAACAAGAAACTATCAGAATTAGTGCTCCTTGCCTAGCCTTGGGCAGGAACCAATTAAGAATTCTTACCAGAAACCTAACTCGGCACTGCAAGTTCAACGAACCAATTAAGAATCCTTGCCAGAAGCCTAACTGGGCACTGCAAGTTCAACAAACACCTAAACAGAATGAATATTTGTAGCATAACGACTTGCAGATTCTGTGATGAGGAGAATGAAATATCTATTCACCTTCTCTTCGACTGTCCTGCTCTACTACAGAGCAGGTACAGGCACCTTGGTCGCCACGAATACTCATCCACAGAGAAAATTCATGGCACCAACCCCAACCATATCGTTCAATTTATGAGCAGTATTGGGTTGGGGATGATACCCTAGTGCCAAGGAGTCAAAATAGATCCTTATGGGTCGCAGTGACGTCAAGGCTACAGTGACCTACCTTCTAAAAAAAAAGCACAAATGTATGATAATTGATAAAACAAATTAGTAACACATAATATATAAATAAAAATGATATTCATACTTTTTTATTGTTTTAATTCTTCAGTTTCCTTAATATATAGGTATAAATTCTTCATTTATATAATATGTTTTCTTAATATGTTTAAAAATCTTCTGTACGTGTGTTTGTAATTGAACTCTTCCTAAACGGCCAGACCGATTCTGATGATTTTTTTTAATGTTTTATTTAATAGGTTCGAGAATGTTTTAAATTCACAATACGGTTTAAAAAAACCGTGGATAATTAGGACAATCAATAATTCCTTACCACTGTATAGAATTATGTCATTAGTCATTATGCTATTGACAATTTAAACTTCATAGATATATGAGTTATGATTATGACGATGCGTCGTCCGTCGAGCCCGCTAGTATAGTATAATATTTATATTTTATATAGGATCCGAAACATCCGCATCCGCGGATATCAGCCCCTTAAAATCCGCATCCGCATTCACATCCGCGGATGTGAAAAAATCGGCATCCGCAACATCCCTGATATGCATCTAGTAAAAAACGGTTCTTTCAATATTACAAACAGACACTCCAATTTTATTTATATGTATGTATAGATTGAAAATTATTTTTTCTTATCAGACTTACAAAGAGATGGATTTGAAAAGGAGCCACCCGCCTTCAGCTGCCTAGTTGCAGAGCTGCCCTCAAAACATCGTGTCATTGGATATGCACTGTACTTCCCGACTTACTCCACTTGGCGAGGTGCATCCATGATGTTGGAAGACTTGTACGTCCGGCCCACTGAAAGAAAACAGGGAGTCGGGGACAAGCTGTTCGAGGCCGTCGCTGAGGTAACAGCCGAAAAGGTTAATTTCTGTGATGTTCCAACATCCCAAGTATAGTTATATGTACCTACTTGAGAATTAAAAAATATATCCACAACTGCTGTACGGTATAGCGTATTCGGACATAATAGTTAGTCAAAGTTAATCACCACTTCGACTGTCTAGTCACTCCTATCATATCAGACTAGGACAAAACAAGTATTATAGTTTGTTCTTTTGTTTGTAATTTTCGTAACGTCCATACTGTGATTTTTATTATTTTTAACGAGCAGTTTTCGATAAGACGTATCAGGTAATAACGTGTCGTGTATATCGGACGTCCGTCGTCGCAGGAGGCGTGGGGCGCGGGCTGCTCGCGGCTGGACTTTCACGTGCTCGAGTGGAACCCCGCGCGCTCCTTCTACCGGCGCAAGGGCGCGCTCGACCTCACCGCGGCGGAGGGCTGGTGCTACTACCGCCTCCTGCCCAGCGCAGAGCGCGCGCCGGTCCCGGCGGGAAACGAACGAGAGGATTCGAAGTAAATGAAACGATCGATGCTGGATTCCTTCTATATTTACAAATTTTAATAAATGCAATCACCTCCCTCGCCCCCGCTCGGCGGCGGCCGCGGCGGGGGGCGGGGAGGTCGCTTACGAGTAACGATACAAATTACAATACTGTCTAGTGTCTACGACTACGAGCTAGGGCGAGGGTATTTACACGTGACGCGGTGCGGGTTTCCGAGGAACTAGTATCGCCGCCGGGGGCGTCCTACAATTTGTATAATAAATACGTTAAGGTGACGCCGCGTGAAACTAAAAAAACCGTTTTGGCGCGTAACGCGTTTGTTTTCTGTGAGCCGGCTGGCCGGCCCGAACATAGAAAACAAGCGTGAAATGGAAAGGGTGTAAGCGAAAAAATGTTTTTTTGTCGCTTAATTGTAATTTTAATCAGCCAAGTGCGAGTCGGACTCACGCACGAAGGGTTCCGTATCATTATAGAACAAAATTAGGCCAAAATTTGTGTTTTTTGTATGGGAGCCCCTCTTATTTTTTGTATTTTATATTCATATTATTATTAAATATTAAAGTAGGTACACATAAAACTAAGGATTGTGTGAAAAATTCAAGTACCTACCTGTTGCTTTTATTGATATAGAGAAAAAAAGGCCAAAAAAATCACGTTTCTTGTATGGGAGCCCCCTTAAATATTTATTTTATTTTGTTTTTAGTACTTATATTTTGTTGTTACAGCGGCAACAGACGATATAGGTACACAATTTGTGAAAATTTCAACTCTCTAGCTATTACCGTTCTTGAGTTACAGCCTTGAAACATACAGGCGGACAGACGGACAGACAACGAAGTCTTAGTAATAGGGTCCCGTTTTTACTACTTTTTACCCTTTGAGTACGGAACCCTAAAAACCATAAATATATTTCATATGATATGCTTAATATGGGTCAATTATAGTGTATGCTTCAATGATATTATATGAAAAACTCAAAACTCAAATATATGTAGAATATCATTGGTATGCTTGAACTAATTCTTATTATATAACACATTTCATATCCCTCTCTCACGAACCAACTACCAACCAACTACTCAAAAAACTCTTTTGTTCGTCGTGCTTGTGACCACTATAACAAAAATTTGAACACTGTTGACATATTTTGCAACAACTTATTATCATATAAATCAAAAGTGTGTGATTTGATTATACAATAATTTTAGACTCATGTTAGATACAGCTGTAAACATTTATATGTACAATAATATATTGTAAGATGATTGTAATGTGTTAATATTGTAATAAGGTGTTATTATTGTAATATTGCCATATATTAAGTACTTACTTTAAACTTTTGTATGTAATACACAATGTGTTCTAATGACTCAACGCTACGAATTCACCATAATATGTGTTTAGTTTTATATTAAGTAATGGTACTTTAGGCTTGATTGTAAACTTATATTTAAGCATTTTTATATAATGGCTGTTTGTTACCTAAATAAAATAAAAAATAAAAAAAATCTATGTACTTTTGGAAGCTTAACTAATGTTGGCAAAATTTGAATTCCTGTTTTTATAGAGGTATTTTTGACTGATTATTTTTGATTGATTATTATATTTATTGATTTTAGACCAATCATGTTATGCAATGGTCAACTCAAAGACAAATAGGTACATGATGAATACTGACAATGAACTTTAATTTCTTAGCTTTAGTAATTGTTGAGAAAAATCGTTATCGCTACAGCCAAAACTTTTAATGTTAAAACTAGTAAAACCTTTTGTTACATTTAGTTTTGTGTATTAATACGAGGCAGCTGAGTATTAAATTGTACAAAAGTTTTGCCGGTTTTTATTTTCGGGTGCACATTTTGCTAGCTTATGCTGTATGCATATTTTGTTAGTGCGAACAACGACCTGTTTCTGAACATGATAATATAATATTATGTTATATTATGTAAACATTGGGACGAGCGATGGTTTATCCGTTAGATGTAGCTAACGCGAAAAGAATTAAACGTCGAACGTCACGATTTTATTTTACTTGTAAAAATACATAGTTTCAAACTTTTTAGGCCTCTTAAAGCGGCATAGTATGTTATTCATATAATTTATAATTTTGTCTGATTAAGGGTGGGTTGCACCAACTTACTTTAGCTATAACTGTAACTTTAACTATAACTACAATGCAAAATGTCAAATCTTTGGTTAAAGTAAAAAACGGACGCAGTATATTATAAGTTTATGATGGACGCCATAGGTTAGGTTGCACCAGAGGCGTGGTTATAGTTAAAGTTAAATATGGCGTCCAAACACCCCATATTCTCATACGGCATCTGTCAATTTTTCCGGTTATAGTTAAGGTTAAAGTCAAAGTTAGTTGGTGCAACCCAGTCATATTTAACCATAACCACAGAATTTGAGAGATGACAGTTGGTCCGACAAGGCTTGAAATGAACGTGTGCGGGGGCGCTGCTGGTAAAGGAGAACTGTCAAAAATTGCGTTTTTGTATGATGACAGCGTTAGTTCCTTTTTTCGCCACGTTCATTCAAAGTCTTATTGAGCTCAAGGTTATGGTTAAATATGGCGTCCATTTTTTACTTTAACCAAAGATTTGACATTTTGCATTGTAGTTATAGTTAAAGTTACAGTTATAGCTAAAGTATAGCTAAAGTTACAGTTATAGCTAAATTAAGTTGGTGCAACCCACCCTAAGGAGGTCGTCGGCCTGAACAAAAAAATCATACTTGATTAATAACCTCGACACTAGATGGTGCTTTTGGAGTCCTATTAGGATGAACTTGCGATTATTTCCAGGATGTTCAGAAACGGGCCGTTATTTCAGTGGCTCTAAAAAGAAAACGTATCCACGTTTTGTTTATAATTTGTTTGAATTTTCAATTTTATTTCATTAACTAAGAAGTTACGAGTCGCACGTCGTGCGCGACAATCGCGACGATTTAGCGGGCGGTAAATTTCGAAGCTAGAAACGACCGCCCGCCTCGTCTCGAGGTTGTCGCAATCTCGAGACGTGGCGGGCGGACGCGGAAACTGCGGTACTTAAGGTATTATTATTTATTTACATAGTAATTTTATTACAACACGTGATCGCGGCGGACGCGCAACGAGTGCGACACGACCCTCGGCGGGACACCTCGGCCGCCGCGGCCGAGCTGGCCGGCGATCACGACGCCTAATATTTACAACACATTCGAATTAACCTAACGCATTAGAAACTATAATATTTTACAAGAGGAGACGGGGGATAGGGGGGAAGAGGCCCGCCCCGCTACGTGGAAGCCATGAGCTTGGCGTGCGCGGTGACGTTCCGCTGGTGCAGGAAGCCGCTGCCCTCGTCGTCGGCGCCGTACTGCAGCGCGTGCAGGTACTGCGGGTAGGGCGCCGGCGCCGCGTAGCCCTCGTACGCCGCCGCCGGCGCGGGCTCGCTCTTGATGCTGTTGATGTTGAACAGCGACGGGTTGGACAGGAAGGCGGGCGCGCCGCCCAGCCCCAGCGGGTACTGCGCCTGCCCGTGCCCGCCACCCGCGCCCCCCGCGCCGCCGCCCGCGTGCGCCGCCTCGCGCGCGCCCTTGCCCGCCGCGTGGCCGACCATAGCCGCGGTCAGCGGCAGGGGCACCTCCGACATGCTCGACTTGCTATCTGCAATATCATTACGAGAATGTCAATACGACGGCCCGGTAGGGGAGCTCTCCGGGAAGCGTCCCGCGGCTCGGCGCGTTCGATAGGTACATATTAGGTAGTGTTTACACTATAGCGGGTGTCGCTCACCGTCCATGCCGGGGGAGCCGTGCTCGTCCTTCTTGATGGTCTCCTGCGGGGGCTTGGAGCCGTTGCCGGATTTTTTCGGCTTTCGTTTTCTGGTCTGGATGCCGTCCTTCCTCATCGCCAGCGGCCTGCAAACGACACGACCCACAGATTAATTACTGACCGTATAGGTCATAATATAGGTAGTGGCCGACGGGTATATTTTTATTCGAGAACAGGAGGCAATAGAAAAAGTACGACCTCTCATTTGAATTAACTAGCGGGTAGGCCGAAACGGTGAAATAATAATAGTGACCTGTTGATACCGTGCAGCTTGTAGTAGAGGCCGCAGGCGTTGCAGACGGGCTCGCCGTCGTTGTTGCGTCGCCACAGCGTGGTGTTGCGCGACCCGCAGTTTGTGCAGCACTGGCCGTGCCGCCGCGCCGCCGACTGCGCACCACACAACGTTGTAAAATACGCGTCTCGTACAGATGAAACTAGTAACTACATTTATAGTTATAAGACTTAATAAAATTATGGTCGTCCAAGGATCTTTTAACGTGGTGGCGCACAAAAACTCCATCATCAAAAGTGTCAAGCGAGTAGACGGCCCTTTCACAGTAAGCACAGAATACATAATATTATTAGTACCTACACAGTAGATAAATACTGTACTACAGTACTACAGTAACTGCAGCTATTTAAAATACCTATGACCTACAGTTACCTACTGTAGTACAGTAGATATAATTGAATACAAGTGAACGATATAGGAGCTAGCGCCATGTCATTGACATTGTTTCGCAGCCTCGCTCCCACGTCAATGACAATAACTATTGATATCGTCAAAAGATCCTCGTAAGTCCTAGGATTAACGCCTCTAGTCTACCGATGCTGCGAACTGCGAAATATCTGCGAAACCGGAATAGAGCGATATGCAATATTATAACGCATTGACGTGTGGCGGATGAGACAGTAAATCGGTTCGCCGCTGTTTCGCCATTCGCAGTGTCGGTGGACTAGATCGAGGCGTTAAGGCAAGAATATAATATTATTTTAAACACCCCGCGTTCCACTTTGGGTAGGCTGCACAGGCGTGGATATGCGTTTATAGTTAAGGCTAACTTTAACCTTAACTTTGACCACAGAATTTGACAGATGACAGCTGGTCCGACAATGCTTTAAATGAACGTGGGCGGAGGCGCTGCTGGTAAGGGAGAACTGTCAAAAATGGCGTTTTTGTATGATGACAGCGTTAGTTCCTTTTTTCGCCACGTGCATTTAAAGCCTTGTCGAGCACTAAGGTTATGGATAAATATGGCGTCCATTTTTTATTTTAACCAAAGATTTGACATTTTGCATTGTAGTTATAGTTAAAGTTACAGTTATAGTTAAAGTAAGTTGGTGCAACTCACCCTTAGAGTTAAATACGATCAAAACGCTCAAAATAGGAGGCATTTTGAGCATTTTGATCGTTTTTATTGCTAGGTGGAACGCGGGTATAGTAGGTAAAGCAAAATATTATGACAACACGTAGGTAACATGAATTATTAGAACTGTTATATTATTTTCTAACTTATTTACTTAGGTTTGTAAACGATATAAAAAAAGTTATATGCTGCTTTATTATTATACATATTTACAAGGAATACTAATAATAGATAATCAGTAACAAACTCTTTAAGAATTATAGATTGACTATTTGGCTACTTTAAGACAATTAATGCCATCTTTCGGTGACTGGCAGTACTAGGCCTAACGAATATGCCCGCCGGCCGGTTTCCCAGCCAGGTAATTATAATAGCTGCTGATGATAAGTCAAGACAAACTAAAGGTTCATTGGACGATCTACAAAACATAGGTGATAATATGACAATATTATGATCTAACTAGATATTAGTTACACTTACACAAAAAAAAGGTTTTCATTAAACTAATATAAGTAAGTACTTAATAAAATTAAAATTCCGGAATAAAAAAAACTTTAGGTAGTCTCGATTTTGGTAAAGTCTTATCGACTGAGCAATAGATAGAGCTTTTCGTTCTCAAAGTTTTGTAAAATGTACAGTTACCGAGCTTTAAATAGTAAATACTTAAATAATTGACTATAGGGTAGACTGGGTGCGGTTGTTACAATTTTGGTTTAGAATACAATAATTTTGTTAATTTTACAGCTAGCCAGGAAAATTTTGTCACGAACCATAGTTTATTTATTTGTCTACATAAAAATACTAATATATCATGCTAAAATGCGATGTATTAGTCATGGAATCAAATTTAAAAGAAAGAGGGAAATTGTCACAACCGACCACAACCCAAGGAGGGTTGTGACAGTGGTTGTGGTCAGTAGTGACACCTTCAAAAAAATGATTTATATGATTTTTATTTCATTAAAATGTGCCATAAAACATCATAATCTTATTCTAAACAAATTCATCTAGCGTATCAAAACATAGTCTATTTCTAAACATATTTATCGACCAAAACAACGACATCCGATTCATTTGATGAATTTCGCCGTTCTCTGTAAATAAGCCCTACATTTGACTTCTTCGTAAGTATTTTCGTATTGACTGATAATATCCTGTGCTCGTTTGGTCTTCTGCAAGCGTTTTTAGGACATCTAAGAAAAAATATAGGATAAATGTATGTCACAACCGTACCCATAAGATTTGTCACGACCGTACCCAACACAGAATTTCAATTATCAAACAAGCGCCACGAATCGGCTAAACGATTTACGTAAAAAATAATCACTTGTAGTTAACTACTAATGATCAACTTATAATAAGAAAATACACGACATAGGTTATTTGTATGCAAAAAATAGTAAACATTGAAATAAATCAAGCAAGAAAACTTACTTTTGACTGTTAAAAAGCAATGAAGGCCCCTAATAACGTTATCGTCAAGTGCTGGCGGAAGCATTGTTAGGAGAAGCATTCAGACTTGCAAGACGCGTTTTTCTCTCTTAGCACCCGTCCCCATATTCCGTATAGTTTCGCTGTTATGACGACTGTCACAACCGTACCCAGTCTACCCTATTTGAAGTAGTGAATTACTGATTGTGGATACTGCAATTACCTACGTAGCCATCTTTATCTTATTCAAATTTTTTACTGTTATCTTATTTCAAACTATAAATAAAGCAACAATGGAAAGTCCATTACATACCTAGAGCAAATCATACTTACACAGATTAAGTAAGTACCTACTACAGTTCTAAATCTAACATCGACTATGAAATTGGCGAATCAGTATTACCTATTATATAGTCTGGGAGCCCTAGAACGTAGTCAACCAAGTTTTGTTGATTACAGAACTCTAAAACGGAACCCTAACCAGCAGATTTTTTGTATATTGGTAGTTTAATAGTTATATAATTTAAGAGTAACATTGTTGTACAAATAGAACAATGCATATTTTAGGACCATCAAATCAAAGTATGAAATCTTTTCTATCTCTGTTAGCTACCACTTTCAAGATTTTTCGCAGATAAAAATGTTGTTTGTCTTATCAAAATGAAGCTACTCACCAAAAATTAGCTTGATAGTAATTAAAATATAAAATTCTAGGGCTCCCTGACTACTAGGTATGTCATATTGTGTTGTATGTGAGTTCAGACAGAAGTTATAATATTATTGTGCATTCTACATTAGAAGGGGTGATCGGCCATGCTGGAGTTTTCAGGGGACACCGGATAGGGGACAAGATGCGGGGCTCCCGGCCGCGCCCCACACGCATGCATGCGCACGTAGCGACGCAGATAGCGCCCGCACACATACACGCGGGGGGCGGGGCCGGCCGCGCGCCGCCCCGGGAATCGCGGGGTCTGCTCCAATGTTGCGCGGTGAAGTAATCGCCCTTCGTTACTTAGCGCGCAACATTCAGTTCTCTACGCTACTTAAAATGTATGCCTGCCGGCCGACAGGCATTTAGTAACGTAGGGAACTAAAACTAGTTAACATAGAAGCTTTAGCGGTGCAAGGGGACGTAGATGGAGTCGAGTGCGCCGATTTAAAGACAATGATAATAGTGTGATAAATATAAATAGGTTACAACGGTATTCCAAAAATAATAATATAACGAGTAGTAGAGTACCTTACTCGGCAAACACGGTAGACGATGCAACGTACCTAATCGAATCGAAATCATTGCATCGTCTGTCGTTTTTATTATAAATCCTAGGGGAACTGAGGACCACGGCCGAGAGGCAGGACAGTGCATGCATACTGTACAGGGGAGCGGTAGCGTGTAGTTCCCTAACGCGGCGCGCGGGGGGCGGCGGGTGGTGCGGGTCGCGGGGCGGGGCGGGGCGGGGGACGGGGAGGGGACGGCGGGTCATGCACTAGTCTACACGCCACCGACTCACCTTCTTCATGCCCCTGGCCATGCCCTCGACACTCATCCAGCGCTGCACCGAGCCGTCCTTATAGAAGCGGGACAGCAGCTCGGCGTCGGCACCTGGACATACACGAGACTCGGTTAGGGGCACTCACCAGCCGCTTGCTGGGCTTGACGAGCGGCCGGTTCACGCCGTTGATCTTGTGGTAGAGGCCGCAGGCGTTGCACAGGTAGTGGCCCGTGGCGTCGCGCCGCCACAGCGGGGTGTTGTTGGCGCCGCAGTTGACGCACTCGCGCCCCTCCTCGTACTCCAGCCCGCCATCTGCACCCACCACACGTCACCACGTCGCCACACTCGCTCGCTCACCCCACTCACCCCCACTCACCCCCACTCACCCGTCTGGCATCCGGCATATCAACTGACTCGTAGCAGGTACCTCTTTTCATTCATCCGTCTCTCACTCTATCTCTCTTAGTTTCGCAATACTTTAGATAGACTTTAAGTACCTATTTATTATTATTTTAAAAATAATTTATTATAATTTTTTGACATTTTGTGGGGGAAAAATACAAAATGATCGATAGGCATTGATAAATACCTAAATTTACAATAATAATTTACGGTGAAGATGAACTAAAATCTAAATATAATAATAATTGTTACGACCACAGTCCACAACTAGTGTCAATTGACCCCAGTCAGTAGCGGAGGCCAGAGGTTGTGCATATTCTGTCCGGTGAAGTAGAGATTACAAAGTCAAAAATGACAATCGATATCGTATGAGATTCAGTTTGGAGTTTGGACTATTATTATTTATCGATAGTCGCTCAGAATATATAACCGGTGTCTGCATCGATATTATAATAATAATTAAAATTTAAAATCGGCTAATCCACATATATAGGGCGATGTAAACAGCCGTGACGGGGAGCTCGAGATAAGGGCTGACTCACACCCGCCGGCCGCGGTGGCCGAGTGTGGCTGCGGGCGGCTGCGGGCTGAGTCAGCACCATCGCCAGTCGCCACACATCACGCAGACGGCAGAGCTATTAGCTGGTAATACTAAACAGTGCTACAGTACAATCAAATTACTTATTTTCGGTAAACCATCTTCACTGTCACCGTCGAAACAGCACAAGTCCACGTCCATTCCTACTATTATTATATTAAATGTGTTTGTCTGTCTGTTACCTATTCACGTCCAAACCGCTGAAACGATTTTGCTGAAATGTTGTATGGTCTATGGAGATACCTACTTAGAGTCCCGGGAAAGGATATAGGATAGATTTATCCCGAAAAATGTACGGTTCCCGCGCGATGAACGAATTTCGCCGAAAAGGAGTAGCGGGCATCATGTAGTAGTGTTAGGGCACACGCTAAAGCACACTACAGCTGCTGCTCTACAATAATTGATATGGATATTTACAGATACACCTTTGTATTTTGTACTGCAATACATAGTCTGTTTAAAGACAAATCAAAAACCAATGGGAGTCCTAAAAGTGATTTGACGTTTGGACGTTGATATGAGAAGTGACCCGTTGTGGTCTGAATTGACCCAAGGTGACGAGGACGCGATCCCGTCACGCTCGTATTGGTATTGTGCTGCGCCTGTTTCATTTTAAAGACTCGCTGACTTAATTTACTGTGATATATTATAATTTATAACATCATTGTGACATCATTATAATATCATTCAACTGTGGTAACAGCAGTCAGCACAGATGATTCCTTCTAAGCGATGAGTCGATTTTGTTCATGGAAAATGTACAAGTTCAGTGCTCGATTTGGATGAAAAACGGATGGAGTGTTTTAGATTAGGTATACGTCTTGTATGCCTAATGACTGGTTGAAGAACCAAACATAAGCACGGCACGGATTATGAGAATCGAGATGGCCAAGCCAAATTTGGTAATTCACTGTGTCATTATTGTGTATTAGGTACCTACCTAGGTAATAACTAGTAAGGATAATAACGTTATATCATATCAGTATTTAATAAAACAATTATTAGTCTTTTGTGATCAATCAATCAATAATGCAGCAATATCTTGTGACTGCTGCCAAGTGCCAATTCTAACAACTATAATTCAAGTGAAACTCTACAATGTAGAGCGTTTGATTCTAAGATCATAATTTACTTTATGATACTTTTATGTATCATGTGAAGTTTGAGCGTCGACCGTACCTACTTACTACTTAGTATCGTCTATTGCGGTACCTGTAAGCACGAAATAGTGAATCCGATTACTGCAATTCTTTATAATTGCAGTAATCGGATTCACTATTTCGTATATGACAATTTTTTTTTTTTTATAAGGTCGAGCCTGTGTACTGTGTAGTTTATACGAGCACCCGGTCAACCTACCGCGTCATTTGAGAACTAAATATTGCAGATGTATCATATCGTATGAGTCATGACTATGGAAATGTTGGAACTCAAAGTAATCACAAGAACCTACAGGAAATTAAACGGAATAACGATAACGACACAGCTACTGATTATAATTATCAATACTATTTACTATGATAGCTTCGATTAATTGTATTTGCTTCAACGTTATTCAAATATTTACATCTCGGCAATGATCGTGTATCTAGTAGGTACCATCTATACGGACTCTACTATACCGGAACCTCTACCTCCTCCGTCGCGACACCGGACTCCCGAAGTACACCCTCGCTCGGTAGGGTCAGATACTCACCGTAGGCCGGGGGCCGCTGCAGGGCGTCGTAGGGCGCGCACCAGGAGCCCATCACCATGTTCTGCGGGTACAGGCCACCCGCCACGCCGCCCACGCCGCCGCCGACGCCGCCGCCGCCTGCGCACACATCACAATTTAGACGAATCCGACTTCGACGATACCATGATCGATAAGCGACTCGACGACGACGGAGACCGTCGCAGTTGTTCGGAGCTCGCGCTCGGGGACGGGGGGTGGGGCGGGGGACGCACCTGCCAGCAGCGAGAGGTTGTGGAGGAGCGAGTGTTGGAGCGTCGTCGCGTCCATTGATTATTTGGTTGGTCGAGTGCCGCGGTCGGAGGTCGAGGGCCGACTGGCCGCCCGTGCGCCGTCGCCGACCTTATCTCCGCGCCCGCCTGACACCGGTCACGTGGCCGACGCTGACCGACACCGCCGACTGCCGACACCCGCCGACACTCGCCGACACTCATCGACACTCGCCGGCAGCGTCACCGCCGCTGACGGAACACGCGGCACTCGCGAGAGCAGCCCTCTGCTTCGTTCTCATCTCCCGATATCAGGAGCTGAGCCCCGTTTTCAGAAAGCACCGAAATTACTTTATCGATGTGCTTCGAGTGGGTGGGTGGAGTTTCAAGTTTTGTATTATTGTACTCAAGTCGGATAGGTAACGGACGTTTAACATGTAATAAGTATCGGGCGGCCGGGGATTGGGAAGGAGGCGCTAGCTGGCTCCGGTGAGAGTGAGGCGGGAGGAGAACAGGTAGCGGGGGGCGGGACCCTCGACGACGCCGGCGCAGATATCTCGCCTCATTATCTCACTCATTACGATTGCGCTATCTCGGCTATAAACACATTCATATTTCATTACGCGCCGCCGGGACGACTACAGCTATAGTCGGCCTGTCACCAGCTTCAATGTAGAGCATGAACGCGAAGCGAGAGCATGAAAGAGCAAAAACACGAAATCTAATTTCAATACGATTCAAATTACTTTTGTTTACTATATGGCTTCGATACAAGTAATCGATTACAACGAATAGCGATGACGAACGCACGTATCGGGATGGTCGGATACTGGATAGGGAAAACGTCCAGTATCGCGGTCGTCGGGGAAAACAGCGGCGGGTGTGCGTCAGCGCGACCGCAGCCCGTCACGCGGTGGGACATCAGATAGTTGCGTGTATTTCAATATTGAATCATCAAAAACAGTTAACAATCGATCAAAATACGATCGTAGACTCTCCCGCGCAGCTCCGGTCCTCGACTCAATCGGCTGATATAGGCAGGCGACCACCGTCTCCCTGGGACTAAATGCATGTAGCATGTCTTTCGAGGACCATTTTCCCGCCTCTCTTTCTTTAAAAACGGTATAAAGTAGTACGATACACCTAAGGGTACCGAGTGACATCTCCGTCGAAGACGTCATTATTAATTCTACGTTAGGGATAATTCAATCTAAAATATATACCTAGCTACATCTGACCAAACTCGTTCGATGATTTTATTTTATTAATATCTGACGCGGAGATAATTAGAGATAAGCGCCCGCTGGCTCGTCCCGTGTGCTCCACCAGACGACAGTATTATGATAATACGTTTCATTGTTTATGTATGTCGAGAACAAACGAATTAATTAGCTTATCGCCGGCCAAAGATCGCCCGATAAGAATTTACGACGCGATCGATTTTAAATTCGATTAATACTGTCAAATAAACAGTAAAACGTCGAGAACAAACTATATTCTGGCGAAGAGCGAAACTAGACGACACCGGCGGGTCGTGTCGACTCAGGAGCCGCGAGCGGGGTGGAGCACGTAGAGCGGGGAGAGGGGAGCGTACCGTAGGAGTCGTGGTGGGCAGCGTGGTGGTGGTGCCAGGTGTGGTGGGAGGGGAAGGGGGCGGCGTAGGGCTGCAGGCGCCCGCCGCCGTACAGCCCGTAGCCCTCGCCGCACTCCCCGCCCGCGCTGCCGTACGCGCCGCCTCCGCCACCGCCGCCGCCGCCGCCACCCCCGAACATCGCACTCGTAGTCGCGGTCGCGGTCGCGGTGGCTGTCGCTGTCGCCGGTCGTCGCGCGTCGCGTCAGACGTGGGTCATATCAGGCCGCAGGGCTGCAACAACACAAACCGTATGCTTTACTCGACTGTGAATCATGTCCTCAACAGTCAACGACACCTGACATACCAGCTTCATAACATCATAATAATTGAATGCATTGCCCGTAAAAGGGTCTGTGTGCAAAAATGTATTACTGAGATATAGCTGTTTTTTTGTTTATAAATACTTTGGTCACTTAATTTGTCTTTATTGTTATGTAACTGAGTAAATAAAAGCACCTTATTAGCAAAGAAATGATATTTTTTATTTTTGAGTAATTAGTTTTACATAATTTACGACATACGTATATAAATATCTGTATTCTTCTTTTGAATACTCAACCATATCCATTAGATAAAGAAAAATAAGCATATTGGAGATGCCATTTCAGTAATAGTTTTTACCATTCCGCTTCACGCTTGGGAATGCGACATAGACCTTTAGTCCACAAAAAATGCATTTTGAGCACAATGTGTAGATAGACCCTTTTACGGGAAACGCATTCAATTAATAATAATATCGTACTGTGAAGACTGAAGAGTCTGGATTCTGGAGTCAACAACGTAGAGTCGGTATAGGAGAGATACTTTCATTCTAGTTAATATTAATTTACGTATGTGATTGTGTGTACAGACTACGGACTACAGACTACAGAGTACAGACTATAGACACACTATCGCAATACATTTTATTATTGTAATAATTATGTATTGTTTAAGTAAACATATTTCCGGCTATTCTTCACACAAATGCATATTCTGTATTATTCAAGTTGCTTTAAAATTTGGTAAATGACAAAATATGACGGTTCTCTCGCGATATAATAAGAATAATTCCTAGGTAGCTAAAAATTATATGAAAGACATAGTTATCTATGCCATTATTAAAAAAATGAAAAGATTATAAGTAATATCTTGTACCGATATCCATTACAATAATTAAAAGAACGATGTCTTAATTGAACAGTAGAAATATGTTACTTATTTATTAAGTATTATGTATTGAGATTCATATATTATCAATAACTACTTAGGTAAATCGCGAAATGAGGTTACATAGAATATGTTAATAATTAATTACAGTAATTGAGTTCCTCCAAACTCCGCGAGAGCTTGCAATATTACACCTGCATTCCTAAATAATATCAACTCGCTATACATAATATACAATATACATGACTTTTAATATATTATTATTCAATATTAACATTATATTACTATTAAAAAGAAATAAAAAAATACACAAAGATATAAAATCGATTATTATTTTATGGGTCTTATCAAGATATAAAGATATTTTTATTTTATATTGAACTTGCAGCACTATATTACATAATATTATATGCATTGAATACATTATATGTGACATGTTCATATGATATAATTTTAGTATAATAATAATATTATCATTGTTGGTAATAAATTGATAGTTTCCTAATATATATTAGTGAATAAATAATATCTACCGTATATTATATCAAATATTCAGCAATTTAAGTAACATCAAACGATGTTTAAATATTATGTAAAATATTCATATGCCAATATATTATCAGAAAATATTTGAAATACAAGTTGGGTAACGCTCGCGAGTAATATAACTTTGAAGCGAGAAAATTAAAAAGTTTACAATAAGCCTACGAATTTAAAATTAGTAATTAGGCGCGGGCCGCCGCGCAGGCGGGAGAAAAAGTTGCGGAACCCGACTAAAGGCGGCCCCAAAACGATCAACGTTATTGGCTATTGCCATTATCAATTTTATTTTATTTGTTTACTACTAAGTACTAACTCAGCTGTTAATTTATGCTCTAATACTGAAAAGTAAAAGCTCTAAAGAGTGAGTTCTTTGAACTTTACATAAACATGCGTCTCGCGCTCGTTAACAATGGTAGAGTCTTTAGATTATGATTTATGACATAAGTATTACTGAACCTGGTTAGGCTAGCTATATTAGGCTAGCTATATTAGGCTTTGACGCCCGCAACTCCGTTGCGCCGACATTTATTTATCGTCCGGGAACCATACATTTTTCCGGCATAAAAAGTATCCTAGTACTTATGTCCTTTCCCGGAACTCAAAGAATCTCCATACCAAATTTCATCAAAATCGGTCCAGCGGTTTAGGTGTGAAGAGGTAACAGACAGACAGACACACTTTCGCATTTATAACATTAGTATGGATAATATCTGGTGAGTGGTGACTGGTGAAGTATCGTTCGCATAATATAGGAAATAGGAATGTAAATTACGATTGTTGCATTTCGAATCACACACTTACCTACTCACCTATTTCGTTAAATTGTAGGTATCGTTATCGAGTCAACAAAGAAACCGTGTGTTTAGTAACGATTAGTACAAATCTAATCACGTACTATGTCACACAGTGCGGGGCGCGTGAAGTGGAGCAGGCGGCCGCCGATAGCGCACGTCCGCGCGGCGCACGCGACTGTCGTCCCTCCGCGGGCGACGCAGGGGCGACATCGGCGCGGCCGGCGACCGCCTCATCGCCTCGCTCACCTATTGCGGTATCGCGGTGTCGCCACTCGGCAGTCGATAGCAGATGTGGCGGCCGCCGGCGACCGTCACGCCGCGCGCGATTGCACTCCGCTTATCGGCTCGCTGGTACGCAACGATTGCATGCTTCGTTATGGAATCGGAGACAGGCAGAGGAGTAAACTTGCCGATAGGCGATCGCCGTCCTCCGCACAGAGTACATTCTTATATAGGAAAGTCCTTCGTGAGTCGTGACGTTGGACATCCCCTGTGCCCCTCCGGTATACGCCTAGAGCGTCTTTACTCTTTAGTTTTGAGGCTCGGAAGTCGGTAACTCGGTACCATTTTACGGCGGGACACCAGTCACTACAATTAATCAGTCCAAACTCCAAAAACGTTTCGATTAAAAATTTAAACACCGCTTGTAATTCATATCGATTCCTTATTTCAGGACTATTTTAATTTCAAGCTTTCAGCTTCTATTAGGTAGAGTTCAATTGATTTCTATTAGGTAGAGTTTCGGGGTTTGATTTGGTTCGTTGGTTCTGTCTATAATCAAATTCACACACGCGTGATTGGTAGAGTTAAAAGATGTAATCTGGATATACTATTTACTACACTGGTTTCCGCTGGTTAATTATTATGGTTCAATTAAGGTAATGCTTAAAATATGGTATACGAGCTGTCAAGGCAGCGACTCGGACGGCGCGGCGGACCGGTTGGTTAACAACTGCTCGACGACTGCGCTCACAAATGCGAAAGCGATTAATATAATAGTAAAAATGCTGGGCTGTTTGCAGCTGATGTACCTCGAACACGCAGTGAAATAAGAAGTAATATTTAACAAAGTTACTCATCTTGAACAATCTAACGAGTCGATACGTAGTCAATCTCTACTATTCGTCTCGTAGTTTGCGCTAATAAGGAACGCTCAGGATATTAATTAACGAGTATCCCTCTAATGAAGTAGCTATAAATCTTCTTTATTTTGGTACTGTACAGGGGTGGTATAGAATTCCGACTGGCGGCAAATATGCGAACATACGTCACAGCTGTCGGCGCGTAATCAGGTGACGAGGTGAGCTCGTTATCGCATTCCGGTAGTCGGGTTGCCGGCAGCCGGCTACAGGCCACAGCTTACTACAGATGATGATGTACGGCGTCGGTGTCGCGTTACTCGCAAGCGGATAAAATATGATTATTATATTAAGAAGAATATAAGTATTTTCACTAGTGTTTTAAATACTTTTAAAGAATCGAGATACTCTGATACGCTTTAGGTACGACGGTAAGACTTACAAGTCTGTACTGAACTTAGCTCTTCAGCGTTTCAATTCCGCATTTAATTCAGTCTCAGGGTAGACTTTAAACAGATACATACCTACACATTATGACTAAAGTGAATTTCAATAAACGAGCCGTTGTTATATTATAATAACCACTAATCAATGATTCAGTTGTCTTTATTATCTAACAATTAAGTGAGCTCTACAATCGTAACATTTTAATAAATAATAATTAATCATTCATAAATGACATTAATAAAATTTAGGAAACCAATTTACGAGAAATGAGAATACGGTGGAATTCGATATTTGGCCCAGCACAGCCGAAATAGATGGATTCAATAAATAAGGTACTTACTTACGAATACGTAAGTATTCGTAAGTAGGTAAGTATCTTAAATTTAAATCAGTAATAACTGATTTAAATTGTTGCATATTTTCCAGTTGTATCCAAAACTAAACTAAATAATTAAGGGCGCAATAATGAGATAGCGTTATAGAGGTAGCGTTTTCTTAAGGAAAGTCATATTTAAAGAGAAAACTAGCATTATATAAGGTAGTTCGGAATCTCTACTTTTCTTCTTCTTTGTATTATTCGTTATTGTTGATCAAAGTGCTGGCTAGATACCGATGTTAATACTGTTATATGCCACGAGATAAGTGCCGGCGTTCGCGGGCGAGGCGGGAGAGGTGTGCGGCGGGCGGGCAGGGGGAGGGGGGCGCGGGATTTATGTGGTGCATTAGCGCAGGTCCGCGAGGCGCCGCACCGGGGCATGGCCGACTACGTCTGGACTCTCAGTCTATACAATGCCGAAAACATCGTACATCTATCTGCCCGGCTGCTAGAGATACGAGAACTCCAACAACATCAAGCTCGAGTCAAAGCAGAAAGTATAGCTTAAAATGTCTCTATTGTGTTATGATGAACTTTGCATTTTCAACACACAATTGAAATATGAGACTACAGCTGAGACACGAGTTTGAGAAATCCGCGCACAAACGCCGCGGCCCGCTCTCCGACGGGTGCCTCCGTCTCAGTTCTCACCCGCAGGTTAAGTGCTCGACATGACGTATTCATCCTTGTGAAAGCTATTTGCAGACTCACAGAGCGATCTCTGTTCAGTATCAAACGGCTAAATATAGAGATCCCAGCTAAATCTCAATTCTTATTGAATATTTTATTAACATTTTGTCACTCTAAATAAACATAACAAATAACCCACAAGGTGAGAAATCTGATTTCTATAAGTATCATGATAACTAGACACAATATGTCGGAAGCCTATACAAGCTTAATCTGACACGCTCGAGCTTGTCCAGAAATTCCCCTATTCCCCTCCCCAACTATTATAATAGTTAAAACTCGACACGTGAAAGTAGAAGTAGAGAGTTAGCATTACAGCGTTTAATATTATAATATTATGAACTCGTACAGCTCGTGGAGCACAAAAAGATACAATGTAACTGACATCTTATAAGCAGAGTACCTGCTTCGGTACTTTACGGAGTATGATTAATGAACATTATGTCACACGCCATTTACACCGCGATGCATCGTCCCTAGACGTATGATACGTCGACGGCCAACGAGTGCAGCACGGCGGGTTATATAACCCCGCGGCGGCGGCGGTAAGTGGCGTCTGACCCGGGCTAACCCGGCGCCGGCACTTGACGGCGGCGGCGCCGCCACCACACGCCGGGCTAAATATACCCCGCGCGCGTCACAGCCGCTGTGGACGTGCAGCACCGGCGTCCAACGGGCGGGCATGATGTATCCCGAGATTTCCTGACGTCCAGTCTGTCGCTGGCGGCTATTATCCATCTTACGCAAATTTATTTTGAGTGTGTGTGTGTGTACACAGTGATGCCTCCCTTGAAGAATAAAATACTATAATGTTTCGGAATGTCATCTGCTGCACTCGACTGTAGTCTGGCGAGGCCGAGTGTCGGGACTCGGGAGCGGCCTAGCGGTGCCCTGTTCCCACAGGCCCGGGCCGCCGACCACTCGACTCCCGCCGCCCGCGCACGGGACTGACACCTCTCCGCTCCAGAATTTAAGGCGCACAGTCGAGCGTCGGCGCGCGCATGTGGCGTCGAGTGCCACAGGTGGATGCTCTTCAGTCTTCAGCTTCAGACGCGACACTACACATTTTATTTTTTTGTGCTAAATCAATTAAAGCAGCCGCATAAAAACTGAGACGAAGATATTTTTAGCGAGAGTTTCTCACTCGTAGAAAGTCGAGTCGAATTATAGTTCGACAGGTAGGTCATGTGCGAGCTGGGAGGGTCGTTATCGCCGGTATCTGCAGTATTAACGAGCGCATT
This sequence comes from Aricia agestis, assembly GCF_905147365.1. Taxonomy (NCBI): domain Eukaryota; kingdom Metazoa; phylum Arthropoda; class Insecta; order Lepidoptera; family Lycaenidae; genus Aricia; species Aricia agestis. The sequence continues at coordinate 118,795 of NC_056413.1, forward strand.
AGTTCGTCACGACCGCGTCAGGCGCCATCTGTCGGAGATTAGATAGCGCTGAAATATATCCTCGCGAAACCTCCATACGGGCCGACACCGCCGTTACTCTACTCTAGCTATTAGCCGAATTACGATCGTCTGCTGCGCGACATCTGGGTTGTTCCAATTAACGATACAGATAAACAGACAATAACGTAAATAATTACTGTCGAAGCGACCCAGGCATTCTTACATAAAATAAGCCTTATCTATAAATAATTAGATAGAGTTAGTAACCCAGTAGGTGTACTCAACTTCCACAAAATAATGAACAGCAGTAATCATGTAGGATCGATTGACAAGAAGACATCTTGTTGTTAATTTTAAAAAGTTAATAAACGGAACAAAGACACGTGTATGTCAGAGCCACTCAGAGCTGACCCATTCTATCGTTTTGAATGTCGTTTAGATCACTGTAATCGGAGACCGAGCTAGCTACTCGTTTATAGTGCATACTCGCAGGCCGCAGGACAAATAACAGCTAGGAGTTCCGAGCGACGCAACAGGAAGTGAGCGCAGGGAATACAATACGTGTGGAGTGTGACCGCCTCCGGTGACCGGACACCGCGGCGCCCGGCGCGGGGCGGGCGACGCTGACGCGAGGCAACCCGATCCTGCGCCGGATATGCAACGTGCGCTATCAGATACACACATCATTGACCCTCATCTTGATGCAGGATTATAACATCTTTCAAATAAAAGACACAGTTTAACGTGACTAGTTTTATCTATACTTAATATTATAATTCTGCAGAGTTTGTTAGTTTATTTGTTTGAACGCGCTAATATCAGGAACTACTGGTCCGATTTGAAAAATTCTTTCAGTGTTAGATAGCCCATTTATCGAGGAAGGCTATATGCTATATTTTATCACGCTAAGACTAATAGAAGCTGAGAAATAGAGGAAAATGTGGAAAAAACGGGGGAAATTATTTGAAAGGGCTTATTTGAACGCGCTAATCTCAGTAACTACCAGTCCGATTTGAAAAATTCTTTCAGTGTCAGATAGCCCATTGATTAAGAAAGGCTATAGGATATATTTTATCACGCCAAAACTAATGAGAGCGAGGAAAAACAGGAAAATGTGGAAAAAACGGGGGAAATTGTATGAAAGCGCTTATTTGAACGAGCTAATCTCAGGAACTACTGGTCCGATTTAAAAAAAATCTTTCAGTGTTAGATAGCCCATTTGATGAGGAAGGTTATAGATTATATTTTATTACGCTAAGACTAATAAGAACGAAGAAATAGAGTTTAGTGTGGAAAAAACGGGGGAAAAATTATTTTGAAAGGGCTTATTTGAACGCGCTAATCTCAGGAACTACTGGTCCGATTTGAAAAATTCTTTCAGTGTTAGATAGCCTTTATATCGAGTAAGGCCATAAGCTATATTTAATTATTCTAAAACTAATAAGAGCGAAGAAATAGAGGAAAATGTGAAAAAAAAACTTATTATCTTAATATACTAAGTATTAAGTACTAATTTTTTAATATTATTATTAATTTTATACGTATATTTATTGGATTTTTTTTTAATTTTAATCGCAAATGAAATATATTAACATATGATTATTTTATGTAGGAATTTTAATAATTTAATTCATTTTTTATGTTATTGACTATGAATTTTTATATTTGCTATTTGGATTTATTTATTTTTTGACATTATTTAAAGTAAGTGCTGACAATAATAAAATTATCTATCATGACGTAATAAACTCAAAATCATTAACTATGAGAAGAAATAAAAATGTAACTTGTAACGCGTATTTGACATTTAGTAAAACGAAAATAATTATTGCGGTGACAATATTCACACACCAATGTAATGGTATGATGTGTACGTACCAATGATAAATAGAAACCATCTTTGTAAAACCACATCAAGTGAATAAATGATTATTATTATTATTATTATAAATTACGCATGTGAAGCCGCGCGGAACATCTATATATAATAAAATCGTAGGAAAGTCAATTCTGTACAGTGAATATTTTTGTACAATAAATAATACTTGGGACGTGATCTACAGTCTACTATACTAACGCTTTATAATATTTTTACAATCGCGGTACCCATACCGAGATGCGTCACTTACTGAGTTGAGTAATGCAGAGTGGTGAGAGGATATTTTATAGTGGCTATGACAGATCAAAATTTAAAATGAAGCTTATGACGATATCAATATTAAAATAGTATTCTAACTTATCCGATAATAAACATTATATAGAAGTTATTCATTACTAGTGGTCCGCCCGGCTCGGCCCGTGGTAAGTACATATTATTACATAGCCTATAGCACTCAGGGACGTCTTAGCTCTACATTGGTGAAATAATTTTTGAAATTGGTCCAGTAGCTCCTGGGATTATCGCGTTCAAACAAACTTTTCAGGTTTATAATATTAGTATATATTATGTATTGTTTCCTTTGTTTGCATTTTCTAACGAGTTTTGCGCAGGTGGAGCGTATTAAAGTTGATGAATATTTATAAAACATTCGAGACATCTCAATCGTATAAAGCTCTCGGGAGGTGGAGGGAGGTGGTTCTCGGGGTGATGAATGTTGGCGGCGGACAAAACGACCATAACACCGCGCCGGTATGCAGAGGCTCGCTCGCCGCGCCCCGCCCCCGCCCTCGCGTGACCGCCCACGACCGCCCCCGCCCCCGCCCCGCCACCCGCGCCGGACCGGTCGAGCCTCCCCGCCTCAGCCCTCCGCGTGAGTGCGGACACACACAGGTGCGGACTGTAATCCAGAAGGCTCACTTCTGGATTACAGTCCGCACCTGTGGTTCGCACAAATACTCTTAAGTATAAAGTATTCATGCGGACCTGCAATGCACATACGTTGTATCTTGTAGAGTTCCTACTACAACGTGTACTTTCGAATGATATTGTATTGTCCATAAAGAAAATTAGAGAAGGTGCAGAGCAATAACAGGATTTGTGTAATTTTTAGTTCTTGAGCAGTTACTGAAAACTGGAAAAGCAGCATAATAGAGCCTTAATCTATTAAAAGAAAAAAAGCTATACAAGAACTAACACCAAAACTGGAAAATGTAACATACGTTATCTAATTAAATTAATTTACCCTATCTCTTTTGTTGAATTACAAATATTTTGTTACATATTATTTTATAAGTAATGTATCACGTCACCACAACAATAACCTATTATAAATATTATTAAAAGGATTTTTGACATTGACAATTAATTAAGTCACATTAATAAATTTTGAACTAATTGATTGTTTTATTTATTAAAAATAACTAGGGACCCGCCCCGGCTTTGCACGGGTATAAAATATATAGCCACTGAAAAAATTATTAAAATCAATTCAGCAGTTTTGATTTATATTCATTACTAGATGACGCCCGCAACTCCGTTGCGCCAAAATTAGTTTATCGCGTAGGAACCGTACATTTTTCCGGGATAAAAAGTATTCTATGTCCTTTCCCAAGACCCAAAGTATCTCCATTCCAAATTTCAGCAAAATCGGTTCAGCGGTTTGGGCGTGAAGAGGTAACAGACAGACAGACATACGCATTTATAATATTAGTATGGATTAGGCCCGTGGCCCGCATTGCTCGGTACCGCCGCAAAAGCTACGTCTCGCAATTTTTAAATATTATGTGTTCGAATATATTAATTTAAATCATATTTTGTAATGGGGCATATAGGTCTATATTAAATCAACTATGTATTTAAAGTTTAAGTAAATAACGATTAATGCCGTATTGTTTAATTTCGCTTCGAAAATTAGCCATTATTTAGTCGTTAAAAGTAAATGACAATAGATAGACATATAACATCGCGGAGTTTTCTGTAGAACTTTTCATGGTACTGGTACATTATTTTGATAAATCCCATAGGGTTCAGTCTGTGTTTGCAATGTAAGCGGAAAAAAATGAAATTATTTACGATCACATTAGGAACCACAACAATAACAGTACTTCTCCGCTATTTAATCTTCTTTGTCCACCCCATGTTCCCAGTTCATCTGGGGTCGGGTCTCCCTGTACGTTTGCGCCAGAATTTTCTGTTCTGGGTTGTCTCGGTAGTTAGGCTTTCCTGGTCCATCTCTCTCTTGATGTTGTTCCACCAGGTTGCGGGTGGTCTTCCTGGTCTCTTGTACACGTTTGGTATATTGAGGACTTTCTTTACGGCGTAGGCATCGTCTCTTCTTTGTATGTGACCGTACCATCTCAGTCTGGACTCTTTGACTTTTTCCACAACAGAAGCTACCCCGAACGAGCCCCTTATGTACTCATTGCGGACTTTATCTATGCGGGTTACACCAGCCGCCCATCTGAGCATCTTCATCTCATTCACGTGCAGTTGTTGTTCGTGAGCTTTTTTCATAGTCCAACATTCCGCACCATAGGTAAGAGTGGGCCTTACCACGGACTTATAAACTTTACCCTTGATTTTGATGGGCATTCTAGGGTCACATAGAACACCAGTCAAAGACCTCCACTTGAGCCATGCTGAATTTATACGGTGTTGGACATCTTTGTCTGCGTTTGCATCTGATGTTAGGTTAGGTTCTCCGCTATTTAATGAATGTTATAATCTATACTTATAAACCTTCCCCTTAAATCACTCTATCTATTAAAGAAAACCGCATCGAAATCCGTTGCATAGTTTTAAAGATTAAAGGAAACAAAGGGACATGAGGGAAAAAAACGACTTTGTTTTATAATATTACTAGCTGTCCCGGCAAACGTTTCTTTGCCGTATAAAGTATTTCACCCGTATTATTTAATCGCAGTGACTAAATAAGTATGTCACCATGGCAACGTCCATCACTATCCCGTCGCACAAACAATGGTCGCCGTCAGTCTCGAGTGTCGAGTTGTAATAATTTACTATTATTTATTCAACAAATGCACTTATCAATATAAAAAGTACCCAGTAGCCGATTCTCAGACCCACTGAATATGCATGTAAAATTTGGTTAAAATCAGTACAGCAGTTTCGGAGGAGTATGCGGCCTAACATTGTGAGACGAGAATTTTATATACAAGATGTAGTGACTATAACGGGTTACCCTATTTATACAAACTACAACTAAGTACTAAGTATCTTAACTTAAAATTAATTATTTATTTATAATATTGTGGGATATATGCGTGGCCGCCACAAAGGAAGATCTTCCGACCGAGCGAGGTGGTATGCCCGGTCAGGCCGAAGCCCACGTGATACATTTCAGCTGTCGTATATATACCGACGCGCTCAGAAAACTTCGATAGCGCGATGCAGGAATGTTAGGCGAATTGTGGGTACCGCCACATCAGTCCCCCCCAAAGACCGGAGGTCGAATCTTGAAGTCTTGTCGCTTGAGTCGCCAATGCCAGTGAGTTCCAGTGAATCGGAACTATTGCAGTGAGTCCCAGTGAGTCGGAACGGTAAGCTGCTGCACGGGATCCAGTGAGTCGGATAGCTGCCGTGCGGGGCCGATGCTACGTGCTGACCAGGAGAGATGTGCTCTGCTTGCTGATCGGTCGGTGTAGTGAGAAATTGCGGCTAGTGGACGATGTACCCGATGAGACGATATACTGGCTGGCGCGGTGCGGAGGGGCGGGGAGTGATGATAATGAAGGAGGCGTGTTCTGTCGAGGGTCACCAATGTGGGATATAAGTGTGGTGGCCAAAGGAAGATCTTCCGACCGAGCGAGGTGGTGGGCATACCACCTCGGCCGGCCGGTCGGTCAGGCCGAAGCCCAGCGTGATATATTTCAGCTGTCGTATGTATACCGACGCGCTCAGAAAACTTCGATAGCGCGATGCAGGAATGTTAGGCGAATTGTGGGTACCGCCACATCATCATTGTCACAATAAATACACAAACAGTTAAATACACAAATAAAATAGTAATAGAAGAAAACCTTTCATAGTTATTTTCGCAAAATCATAGACACTCTGTTCACATCCATCAACTTATCAGCGAACACATCACACTCAGGATCGGCCGACAGCCTGCAGGGCGTCGAGCAAGTTTAATGCTCGGTACAGCGGGGACTTAAGTCTCGCGACGGTCAGACGACTAGGATATTGTTACCAGGCACATACAAGAGGCCAGTAGTTAAGGCATGGAGTTTGGTTGGAGTTGTTATCTTATGTCTAGTTTGTAAGCACAAACTAGACATAAGATAACACCTTTATAAACTACATTATGTGAATAAATGATTTGATTTGATTTGATTTGATTTGGGGCAATCGATTATATCGCGAAGAATTTTTAAGGCAACCAATATTAGGTCTACACCTCGTCGGACCTATACTGAAAGCGATCCTTACGGTAGGGGGGAGAGCGGGGTCATATAGGATATTATACCTATAATAGGACCAGGATATGTTCCTCCCGGCGGAGTCTGATTGGTAGCCACCCTAGTTTCTGGCGAAATTCAGAGGCGTGGTCGAACTTGCGCAGTCCATACACGAATCTGATGCAGATGTTTTGTAATCTTTCTAGTTTTAGTTTTTTTGAGGTGTTCCTCGTTTAGATCTATTAAAAAACATCTGCATAGTTGAGGATAGGTAGTAATAAAATCTGCGCAAGCTCGATTTTAGTCTTTACAGGGAGGAATTTTTCCAGCGATTTAGATTTTCTCACCGCTGCAAAAAACTTTTGACTGATTTCAGAGATGTGGTGAGACCATTTTAGAGTTGAGTCAAAGTATACACCCAAATTGTTTGCCACATTGCTACAAGTAAAGCTACATTGTCAAAGGTTATACTAGGCAGTGTATCATAACTAGGTCGGTTTATTTGTTTCGTACTACCAATAACAATAATTTGAGTCTTTTTGGGATTGACTATCAAGCCATGGCCCTGGCTCCAACGAAGTATGTTTGCAAGATTCATATTCATATTCATAATTGCAGACTTCAAATCATTAGCAAGTGCGTGGGTATAGATTTGGAGGTCGTCCGCGTAGAGGTGGAAAAAGCAGGTGAGGAGCGGGGTGAGGAAATTGATAAAAAGGGAAAAAAGGAGAGGGGATAGGACACCAGCCTGAGGAACGCAAGCTATATATATGTCACAGTATCCAGACATCTGATCATTTATTCGTATGTATGCTCTTAATAGGAGCGAAGAAATAGAGGAAAGTGTGGAAAAAACGGGGGAAATTTCGCCCGTTTTTTCCACTGTAATGAGAATGTCGTAGTCAACAGTATTGAAAGCATTAACGAAAATATCCAGAAATGCTAGAACAGTAAGTTGCTGGTTGGACATGGCAAAGCGTATGTCATAAATCACCTTGGATTTTTACCTTGGATTAAATCAGTCACAGTACTATGCCCGGACGGATGCCACATTGGAAAGGACTCAGCAAACCATCATAATAAATGAAGGAATTGATTTGCTGGTAAACAAGACGCCCAAGGACCTTTGATAGGAATGGGAGAATGGAAATGGGTCGGAAGTCAGAGGGTAAGGTAGGATATTTGATTTTGGGAATGGGAATAACTGCAGCTTTGCGCCAGCAGCTGGGAAATGTTCTGAACCTGCGGAAAAAATTAAAAATATGACAGAGGACGGGGAGTACAACGGGTGAACTAAAAATAATCATTTTTCCGGCTAATGCCATCAACCCCTCAGCGTTTGATTTAATGCTTGTTATAGATTTCTCAACTTCCTGGATAGTAACGGGTTTAAAAGCGAAAGAAGAAAGCGGAGGGTCAGGTGTAGGAGATTGTAAAATAGTATTCAGGGACTGCTGTTTGATGAAGGCTGGTATTTAGGATAGGCAAAAGTGAGGTGACGATTAAGGCCATCAAGGCCAAGGTTAGGTTAGGGAGATGACTTTGGTTTTCCGATACCCAGAGAGTTGAGAAATGACCACACCTTCGCTGGTTCACCATTACTAACAGATGGCGATATGATATGGCGACGCTGTGCATCCCTGCACAAGCGGCTGCATATGTTACGGAGCTGTTTGTATTTGTCATGATTCTGATCAGTAGGGTTATTTTTAAATTTAGCTTTGGCAGAATTTCTTTTGGCCATAATGCCCTTAATCTCATCTGACAGACATGGTACAGGGAAGTGTTTTAACTTCACAGGAAGTAGAGGAGCATGTTAATAAAAAACCTGCATTAAGAGGGAGTTGAAGCTATCCATCTTCTCGTCCACAGTGGATGCATTATAGGTCCTCAATGAATTTGACAGTCTCAATAAAATTAAAGTTGCGTTGCATTATAATACGGGGCTTGGGTTTAGGATAACGAATTTCATAGGAGAGGAATATGAGGTCATGGTAGGAGAAAGTAAATTGCCCATGTGTGCTTACATGATCAGATGAGGATACAACCTTTGGCGTTGGATTTGGGGGAAGGATATGAAGATCAAGGGAGTGAATTATGGACCGGAGTTTGGAGCGTGCCTTCAAACTCCGGTCGGCTGAGTGTAGTTTGTCTTTATTCATTAAACAAGTGTTAAAGTCGCCCATAACAATTGTGTGATCGACAGAGGTGACATACTTTTCTAAAAGGACTTCGAACTTATGGAAATAGTCTATTTGTAAGGGCTATAGAACACACCAAGCAGCAATTTTAGGTGTCCGAATAAAACGTTCTTAGGATTCCGAATAATCAGATGGAGATTTGTCAATGATGTTGAAGGGGAGATGTTGTCTAAGGTATATGGCAAGTGGCAGCACCACCATGACCACCGCCACCTTCAGATCGTATGTACCGATTCAGATTGCGCATTGATATTTAATTTATTTGTAGTTAGTGTTCATTGAAACAAAAATTTAAAAGCTCAAAGGAGACTTTTATAAAAAAAGATGCAACAAAATTTATTTTTTATGATATGCTAATAATTTACAGTAATAATATAATTAATATTACATTTGTGATTCAAAATTAGTATTTAAATTAACATAAATTGTGACATTTAAAATTATTTATTTTATTATTATAGATGTCCCATGTAAACATATTTTTTTTCTGGATAAAATAGTAGCCTAAATCCCTATTTTTCATATTATAAATGCAATAGTATGTCTATTTGTCCGTCTTTCGATCTGTCTGTTACCTCTTCACGCCCAAATAGCTAAACCAATTTTACTAAAATTTGGCATGGAGATACTTTGAGGGCCGGGATCGGACATAGGATACTTTTCATCCCGGAAAATGCCCGGTTCCTGCGCGATATACTAATATTTGTGCAGTTTAAGGAGTTGCGGGCATCTTGTTAATTGTATCCATCATGTTAATTGTATTCGGTTTGAATGCTACAACTACGACCCACGCCAAAAATGAAACTCTACTCAGTAGTGTTTGTGTGAAAGAGTAATATCTTTCCATCTATACATTATACAAACTATTTAAATATTTATAAGAATTTAGGCCTATAATCACAATTCACGTGTGATTTGTTTTAAACATATTTTGTTTGTTTTTTCTTTCATTATGTTTGTTTTTGTTCCCTAAGCGGCAGCCGGCTGCCGCATAACCATTGAAAATCTATTGTGTCTGCGAAACCCACGATGGAGGTGCCACATTTAAGTCAACAATTTTATTATTATTCATTACATCATATTATTTTATCATATAATATGTAATGTCCTGTCATGCGGGCCGCGGGCGACACGCGCGCGGCCAGGAGCATGTTGTCACCCGCATGCGGACCCAGATCCGCGCGCGGGTGGTAATGAACATGACAGGCACCCTAAGTTTGTTAAACATTAGTTGATTATAATATATCTACAATAATCAATTTAGTCTGTAGCATCAGTCAGCTATCTATGTGTCTGTAGCATCAGTCAGCTATCTATGTGTCTGTAGCATCAGTCAGCTATCTATGTGTCTGTAGCATCAGTCAGCTATCTATGTGTCTGTACCATCAGTCAGCTATCTATGTGTCTGTAGCATCAGTCAGCTATCTATGTGTCTGTAGCATCAGTCAGCTATCTATGTGTCTGTAGCATCAGTTAGCTATCTATGTGTCTGTAGCATCAGTCAGCTATCTATGTGTCTGTAGCATCAGTCAGCTATCATTAAAACACTTTTCTCACGTGTTAGGTAAATTACTCGCTTTGTCAGACATAATATTATCATACAGTAAAGAAAAATCTACAAAAGAAAAATCTGTATAAGCGTATAGACTTCGACCTAGTTATATGAAATAATAGTATGGAATGACTCTGGATGGTATTAAATATCGATCGAGCAATTAAACGTGAAAGCCGGCGGCGCGGTGTGGCAGTACAACGTTACTTAATCTAGTTCCACGCAACGAGCCATAAATTAAAAACACATAAAATATTTAAGACTGTTGAATAAAACACGAGCGTTTTACGACCGAAGCCCTTCTGGAGCTAAACTCGACGAACAAAATGAAGATTCAAGGCTGGGGATAAACTTTCATATTTATAGGAAAGGGCGTCATACGCGGAGAAATTGCAACGTATCGATGCAGACTTATAGTAATTGATTAGGAGTATGGCTATTTTAACTATCTCATTTCGAGCTTGCCTTTGTCTCTCTTTATTCTGCTTTCGTCGCGTACGCGGTGATGGCAGACGGCGCTCACCGAGTAGCTCGTGTCGTGCAGCGTGCTCCTAACATGTGAAACACACACATACACGCACATACACTACATACAAGCACACACATATAGGCAGACAGTCGTAAAATTCATGTTCGAGAGTAAGATACTACGTCCAGATAAGCCAACATTTCTCATAATATATGAATAATTCTACATGTTGCTTTGACAAAACAAAAGTGTAAAAATATTGGGTAATATTATTGTATTTTGTCCGATACTATAATTAATCAGCTAACTAAATAGTATGTTATAATAGGAACTTCTTCATAATATTTTATTTTTTTTAAAAAATTAATAGTCATTTAAGTACCTACTAGCTATTTTACCGAGCTTCTTGTATATATATATATATATATATATATATATATATATATATATATATATATACAAGAATTGCTCGTTTAAAGATATAAGTAAGATAATATTTAAAAGAAAATTTTATAATTCCACTAATGATACGTACAACAGCAGAACAGAACAGATAGCAAGAGAACAATAATATTATCGAAATAAATTATTATAACAGTAAATTATTAAATAAAATAAAAAATATATTAAATTAAAAACGGGAAAAAAGTTTTCGTAGACACAATGCATAGATTTCGTAGCACGACTGCTACGCGGGCTACGAAAGCACTTTCACAAGTTATTTCACAATACATAAATATTTATTGATTTTCTATTATTATGCAGTCGAAATAATAATAGTTCTTTCCGTAAGAAAATTGTTTCCTTAAACAATACATAAATTAATAGTATCTTATTAACCTATCTATTTCCATCTTAGTAGTCGTGGAGGTGGTAAAATTTATTTTTAAATTACTCGACAGTAATTTTAGTCTCCGAGAGTGAGGTATACTCTAGTCTATAGTATACGATACGATATTTGACGACCTCTGGAAAGGCAATAGCGTGTAAATAGCTAAATTGCCTGCGGGATAATACAAAGTTCTCAAAATAAAACACTCCGGAATCCGTATCATGCCCGCCTAACCTGTTCCATAGTTAGCAGGGGTGCTCCTCAGGCAATTGCAGTAGCAGCAAACCCGTTGGATCTTGCAGGAGCAAGATGATTGTCTTCTTTAGCGCGTGGTCCGCTCCGGAGCGTAGCTGAAGTACTCTTGAATTTTGATACACTTTGGTCGGCCGACCACACAAAAAGTTCACAGCGATTATATTGAAAAACCAAAAGGCAAAGAAACTTGTGATTCCAGCTGGATTAAGCCTTTTCAAGGAAAAATTATCAGAACAAAATTTTCTCGAAAGCCATCAAGCCCGGTCCGCGGCAAAAAGCGGCCAGCAAACACTTGTCATCTGTCAAGTGTCAAAGATATGTATTCTTCGTCTTCTTCCGACAGTGGTGAATTGCCATATATGTTAAAGGTTCATCCAACAGTTGATGAACAGAAACTTCCAAACCGAGCCACATCCCAACAGTGGAAATCAAACACAACACAAATCCAGAGTGTAATTTGAGAACTTATTATTTAATTATTAAGGAAATTAAGGAAATATAATATATTAAATTATAACAAAATTAAGTGCACAACCAACCTCTGTGGCTCTGGGCTCAGACGGTGGGCTGTTGGTAACTCAAGCCGGGGGTCGCGGGTTCGAAATCCGCCCACGGAACAAAAAGTTCCAGGTCTTGGATGTGTATTAAATATGACGTGTATCGTATAATAAAAATCATAAATATATGTATAGTATGAACTATAAAAGTATTAAATATATTTCCGTTGTCTGGCACCCGTAAGCCCGTAACACAAGTCCTTCAGGTACTTAGCACGGGGCCAGACTGACGTGGTGTGAAGCGTCCATAGATATTATTATTATTTATAATGTATTCGTATCTTCTATTGATTTAAAAAATAATAATTATAATGAATTTCATTTTGTTTCTTCATTATATTTAGTGACATAATTTTTCGAGGATTGTAATAATACAATCCTCAAAAATAATACAATCCGGGGCTAGTCGCTAGTCTGAAATAAATCATAAGATTTATTGGATATAGCCACTGAAAAAATGATTAAAATCGATTCAGCAGTTTTGATTTGTATTCATTATTACTACCCGTGGCCCGCATTGGTCGGTACCGCCGCAAAAGCTACGTCCCGCAATTTTTAAATGTGTAATATCTTCGAAAATATTCATTTAAATCATATGCTGTAAAGGGCCTAATAGATCTATATTAAATCAACAATGTATTTAAAGTGTTCAATAGATTAAGGATTAATGCCATATTGGTTAAAATAGCTTCGAAAATTAGCCATTATAATATTTTATCGTTATAAGTAAATGACAAAAAACATTATATAAGCCTTTTGCAAAATAATTACAATTTTAAAATTATATGGATTCCAAAGTATCTAAAAGTAGAATTAAAATTATATTATAACACAACTAATGAAATAAATATTGAATGTACAAATAAAGTTACATATTCAGACATAAAGAAATATATAAAGTACAAAATTAAATGCAATTGGGACATTAATTGGAAATCAGGCAATGTGTCTACATTATTTTCTATTAGAAATTCTATTTTTGATAAAGTTCCTGCCCACTTTTCGTGTAGAAATGATCAAGTAGTTATAACCAGATTGCGAATTGGACATACAATCATCACCCATATTCACAATATTACTAAGACTGAAAAAAGCAAATGCAAATGTGGATGTTTTCTTTCTGTTTTTCACGTCGTGTCGTCGTCGTCGTCATCACGTGTGACATTCGATGCTCGATTACTTATGGATAAAATTTTTACGAACATCGTCGAAACCGCTCAACGACCGATCAGATACTTTAATATATTATGTAAATTAATGTAAATAACCAAAACTTTTAATTACAAAACTACCTAGCAGCCGGAGCGAACAACACAACGTAATATTTAATCTTAACCTTTATTATATGTAAACGAAGCGAGATAGGTCCCGATAGCGTTACGTTCGGCGGCGGCCGGCGCGGAGAGCGAGGGCACTGCTGGGGACATTCCTCCGCCGTGCAGGGCGGGGGCGGGTGGGGCGGGCGGGGGCTATCCCGGCATCTACATATGCTTACGTATAACGTATTAATTAGTGTCCGCCGCACTCCCGCCGCCGATAAGGGCTCGTTATATATGGCGGCGCCGCAGGTTTTCGGGGACACTTTCCCAGCGCCCCCCCGCACCCGCGCCGCCCCGCACAGCCCCCGCCTGCGCCCGCCTGGCGCCGCGGCTCTTAGCGCTCGCTCGTTTTTTTGTGAGCTCTCGATGTGTGTTCGAGGTAATTAATTAGACTGCGGCCCTCTGTGTGCCGGCGATTCCCCCCTCCCCCCCCTCCTTCCTCACCAGCCGTCCCCCGCGATGGTAAGTACCAGTCACTAACTCGAGTCAACGTTTCCTCCGGGTTAATGCAGAAGTCCCAGATATATCTAGCAAATGCTAACTTCACCGTACAAGTTACATTTAATATAATATATTGGTAATTGGTATTAAGTAACTGTAACTATGTATTTTTTATTTTATTTTATCGATACAGGTTTAACCTAAACATGGTAACATCAGAACATAGTCACTTAGGCGGTCGTTGACCGCGAGTCGTGAGTAACGGTGGTCTGAACCGCCACGGAACAGATGGTGCTAAGTTTCTAGATCTGCACCACACTTCTAGAACAGCTGCTGCTGTTCTAGAAGTGTGGTGCAGACCGAGCAGTTTTTAAATTAAATGGCCAGATAATTAGATAATAATATGTATCTTTTAAAATTATTTATCACATTTTATTGGCAACGTAATATTTATATATAGTGACATTTGCGACGCTGTCTGTTAGGTCGTCGCGGGTTGTTATCGCGTCGCCGACGCGCGTCCGCGTGTCGCATGTAATGTGATGCAGGCGTAAATGTTAAAATTATCATTCGGTACGTAAATACACACATTTACGTCGACGGCGTGGAATATTCAGCGCGGTGAGCTAGCGCCGACACCCGGCGCCGCCCACGACCGCCGCACCATCGCGGTTGTCGCGGCCTACGGGCTCCGGCCTGCCACCACGGAGACGGGTCATACCGACCAACTTTTTTTTATAAAATAAGGGGCAAACGAGCTAACGAGTCACCTGGAAAGCAACTACCGTCGCCCATGGACACTCGCGACATTATAAGTGCTGCAGGTGCGTTGCCGGCCTTTTAACAGGGAATACTCTTGCTGCACATACTACCTACAGCTGGTGACAGTTCGTTCCAGAATTTTACAGTGCGCGGCAGAAAGTTACGCAAACGCACGGTGGAAGACTGCCACTCATCAAGATGATGAGGATGGTATATTTATCACGTGGGACGATGGCGAAAAGTTGCAGGTGGTATGATTCCGAACAATTCCTCAGATCACTCCCCGTGATACAACCGATAGAGGATGCTATGATGATGTATGAAACATAGGCAATAGTTCATGAGATAGAGTATTTAAGGGAGGCTCAATTGGTTGAGTGTGTTGTAGCTCAAGCCGGGGATCGCGGGTTCGAATCCCGCCAACGGAAGTTTTCAATGTTCCCGGGTCTGGATGTGTATTAAATATGTGTATGATAAAATAAAAATCTTAAATATATGTACTCATATAATATAAAAATATTAAATATATTTTCGTTGTTCCGTAACACAAACTGTCCATAGATATTATTATTCATAGTTATGTCAGAGTTGCACCGTATTAAAAACTATTTCGACGAGCCGGTGCACGGTGTCACGGTGTCACGGTGTTCCTCACGAGTCACGACTTCTACAACAACAATAATACGTAGGTCACACTGAAAGTTTTGCGTAACTTAAAAAAACGACGTGTTATAACCAAAATATTATGTTTATTGCTTTTCAAAATACTCTCCTTTACATTCTAAACATTTTTTTATGCGATCGAACCATTTTTTAAAACAGAAGGACCACAGATCTGAAGGCATGTTTTCTAAGTGCTGATTGAACGCTATCACTGCCTCTTCGGAGTTGGTAAAAGTGAAACCTCTCATTAAATCTTTAATTTTGGGAAAAAAACAGAAATCACAGGGTGCTAGGTCGGGGCTGTGTGCAGGATGGGTGACGAGTTGTGATTTTTCGGAACCTAAAAATGACTTTCTTTTGTTGGCCGTGTGTGAAGAGGCGTTGTCGTGATGTAGGAGAATGCGGCTTTTTGGTCGTCTTTCGCGAATCTTTTCTAATATCCTGGGTAAACAAATGGTAGAAAATCACTCAGCATTAACACTCTTTTGATCTCCAAGTGGAATTGTACAGATGGGATCCGTAGGTCAGAAAAAAAACGCTATCATTTTCTTACCAACGTTTCTCACCTGCCTCACTTTTGTTGGCTTGTTCTCATTTTCAAACACCCACTCACAAGATTTCTGTTCTTTTTCGGGTTCAAAACAACAAATCCACGTTTCGTCTCCTGTGACAATGTCATAAACAGCATTAGAATGTCCGTGGGCGTGCTTCAGTAGCATCTGTGAGCACCATTCCACGCGAGCCCGCTTCTGCTCCGCTGTCAGTTCATGAGGGGTCCAACGACAACAAAGTCTCCGAACTCACAATTCTTCGTGTAATTTTTTTTTAATTTGGCTCATACCAATCCCCAATAGTCCTCAAATTGTCTCATAGGTAATCTACGGGTTTTCTTCAATTAGCCGCTTAACAGTAGCCACATTAATTTCGTTGACGGCAGTTGAAGGCCGCCCTTCATGAAATTCGTCAAAATAAATAAATAAATAAATAAAGAAACTCGACCTCTCTCAAATTCAGTATACCATCTCCTCACGGTGCTCAAACAAGGTACTTTCTTCCCAAAAGCATTTTGAAGACGAGCAACACAGTCTTGCGGAGAGAGAGAACTTTTAAAATCAGAAAGAAATCATCGCTCTAAAATCTTTTCGACCTAATTCCAATTTCGTTACGTACGTAGAACTTTGATGCGTGATAAAAAACAATTGACAAATGATTTCCCGCCAATTTTTTTTATGTTGCTAGGAAGGTTGCAAGGTTTAAAAAAATATAACATTAAAACCTCAAATAGTTCCGATTAACTAGAAGTGCAAAACTTTTAGTGTGCCCCATGTATTATGAGTGTTGAACTGACCTGTAACAGGAGCAGGAGGCGCGAGCAGGCCGCGAGCAGATCGCGAACACGCCGCGAGCAGGCAGGGGGTCGCGGTGCGCGCGCCGCGGGTTCTGCAACAACAGTACTCGTATTAATGTCGTGTTCGTTATCTGCTCATCGATCGATCGTTCGATCGTCTCGGGCTCGCCCATTAGATATTCCTCATTTGCATCATTATTCATAAAATATTAAGCACATATTAATAAACTAATGATATTCTTCGTGAGATTGTTACCCAATACCCCGGCGACAAACAAACTAATTAGGTGGCAGGCGCGAGTCGCGCGGCGGACGGAGGTTCCGCACCACATTTGAGGACGATCATCTCCTCCACAAAGGGCACTGGACAGAGATAAACCAGGGCCATTGAGGGTTTTGTGTTCTCTATTGATCTCTATATGAAGTCGAGTGTGAGAGTTGGCGCTCCACTGCACATTAAATAAAGTAATATTAATATGCTCGTAATTATTTTTCGGATCGGAGCCCTTTGTAAGTTGTACTCGGCCCGCGCGAGTAAGATTTTATCGCTTCATTGTAGAGGTATATTTCCTTAAAATATGTCGTATTTAGGATTGTAACAATGTACAAGTTTTGTGGAGTTCACCAGTACAACGAGTTGTGTCGTGAATTCCCAATACTGTTCTGGAGAGTGGAGGTACACCATGTCCGTGCTCAGCGGTCGCCTCTCGTCGTTTAGGGTCAATAAAACGACAACATCTACCGTCAATTACAGTAAGGTGGGGTCATGACACTGTTTACATTTTGATGACCGTTTATTGCGTTCTTGTCATGTTGTATAATTGTACACAATCTAAGCGAATTTAACTGACATTTACATAATTTATTTTATTATATTTATAATTCTGTAAAACAAAAATATCCAAACAGGTATATCGTATTACGCTTACATAACTGTATAACACAGCTAATAGCCGTACCTGATGTTCCAGATTTTTAGTTTGCTTTGGTTCTGATTTTTAGTTCAAGACTACATTAATAATAATCTCTTGTCACTTCTTAAGTTACTACGGTGATAACTAAAAAAGACCTTTTTCCGTTGGAGAAAAACATTCACGCGTCTCCGGCAGCCTGGGGAGGGTCACCGGGGTACGTGGGACTCCCCGGGGGCGGTGGTGGCCGCGCCCGGGGCGCCCCTGCTATTCCGATTCAGGCATTCGCGGGATATGCGGAATACACGACCTTGGAAGTGATAAAATTTTATATATCATAGGCCCTATAATGATAATACACAAAACTGTCTGTTCTTCTGTGCCCTTAGGGCGAAACCACGTGAGTAGTGACCACGTGAGCGGCGTGCGAGCTGTGATGTCATCCCAGACTTATATGTCTCGTGCCAACTCATTACGTCGACCTCGGGGTACCGTCGCCGGATTGAATGGACATTCAATTAAATAAAAAATATAAAGTTCACTTCCAACTCCCGAGTCGTTATGTATACGCGATAACGCGGAAATAACATTGTTTACTTGAAATGAACATTATATTGTTATTCGTTACACTTCTAAGCGTGTAGATATAATAGTGCCGGGGTAACGTACTAAGCTTAAACAGATATATTTTAGCCGTTCCTGTCGTCACGGTAGATGATATAAACTGTCAGGAATGCAACATCTCTACATTCGGCACATCAATGACGCTGGCCGCTCCATTAGCGCGGCTTCCTCGACATCTTTTTACTTTTATCCGTAATTTTTTTACGTTCGGGTTTATGGGCTTCGGACACACACACACACGCACCGTACAAATGAGTCCGTGACTAAGATCCGCGCCGCGCATTGTCTCTAACATTAATCTTATTTTGGGGACTGGCATGGTACTAAACTCTACAAACCGATATATAAGTAAATGACGACTGTTTTATATTATTACGGCCCGGACGAGTGCTTAAGTAGACACTCTCGCTAAACATACACAAACGCTACCCGGGTAACATAAAATACATGTTTTATATAAAAAGCGGAGACTACTTACTGTGTCTGACGACGTCAGTAAATAGGACGTTCACTGCTTTTAGTGACTTAGTTTTTTATGCATTTCTCTCCTGAATCCTTCGGTACCTATCGTAACACATCGTGCATAAAGTGAGGAGGTTGTAATGACACATTGAAACGTAATGTTTATGCGGCGACGGGCCGGACCGGAGCGTCAGGTACAAATTACAGTAATATATGGGCGCGGAGAGCTTTTTCAAAGCACTCTGCAACAAAGTCGGCGAGCACATTAAGTGCGAAAAATGTGAGGACCGTCAGTTGCGGTCGTTAGAGGCACTAAGCGGCCCGGCCGGCACCGGCGCCGCGGTGCGTCACCGGGTGTCATCGTGACGTCGGGGTCGTCGTTAGCGACACCGGGCGAGTGGATTAACACATTACCGGACCGACTTAAAAGCATTCCTCGCAGCGTCCCCCCACGCCTGCCTCGCCCCGCTCCGCCGCACCCCGCGCCGTCCGACGTCACGCAAAAAATTAAGGAGCGTGGAGATAGTGACACCAGATTAAAAACATCTCTTTCTACTCCGGAGATCGAGATACGGTCAGATAACACCTCATTAGATGTCTCGGAGACTAATTTTTTGTTCAACGTGATAAGGATATTATTTCCTTCTGCTGACTTCTGCTACCAATAATAATTCCCAATATCGAATCACACATAATAAGTATAACATTTTATCATAACCACTCCATTAAACGATCGAATCTTATCAGCTAAAATCTCGATCGAGTAACAGATTATAATTATTTAAATTAGATAAGTATAATAATATTATTTTATTTTCCTCGTATTAAATTACAAATTCGGAGTAGTTGAACGTGAGCAGTTCTTTTATTTTCACGTGGGCAATTATATCTCGTTGTTCGAGAATGTATGTGTATTGTGTTGTGACAGATGTAACACTTAATAGTTGACTCTACATACTTTGTGTAAAGTTTGTTCACTGTCGCGTGCTATCCTGTAGGTACAATTTTAATATAGGCAAGGATATTGTATGAAAAATATAGGTAATTAAAACTTGTTCGACGTTCGTACATATTATAAAAGTAAAGAAAAAATATTATGTTGATTTTTGTAGACTGCAACTATATAACCGTGGTTTTGCAAGTCGTACGTCCTCTACGCCGCGCCGGCGGCGCAAGCGCGACGGGCCTCTTTAATGTTACTGTAACGGCCCACTTTAATCGTTATTCAGTAATTATAGCTCACGATTTACATATAACAACAGCGTGCTGCGATGTGTAAAATACTAATTATATTATTATATGCAAATCGCATAATATGTGGAGCAGGGCGGTGACCCAATTTTTAAAAGTTTTGCGAAGGAAAGCTGTTTGTTGTACGATCCGTGACCCGCAACGTCAAATAGCATAGTTTGCAAAATGAACAACATAATACATAATATTATACGACGTCTTTTAACACACCCCTACGTACTACGGCTGCGGCTACGAATCGCTCCGCGGACTGTTTTTGAAGCTACCTCTAGGCTCTAAGGAAGTATTTACTGTAGAATATTTTATACTTTAAGTATTCGATACCGCGATCCGCGCGGGGCGAGGAGCGGGGCGAGGTGCGGGGCGGGCGCGGGGGTGCGGGCGGCGGGTGCGGGGAGCGGGGGGAGGCGGAACACGAAAAGGCTTTCGACGAGGCGCTTCAGAGGCCGCGCACCGCCGCCGCGCCTGAGGTACACCGGGCTCTATCATGGGATATGAGGCCACATAATATTAAGATAATAATAATTAATCATTATATTAATAAATTAAAAGAAGTTACAAATACTGTTTATATTCTTTTATCTTTTCAACTTTCGACTGTATCTAGAGATTTAATGTGTAATATTGAACAACAGTCTAATAGCATGAGTAATATGTATTTATTTATTCCTAGTAGATTCCTATCGGGTAGCACACTGTCAGCAGCGACCACACTGCACTGTCACCAGCGTCTCCCGGCTGTGAAGCTCGGTGTGTCGAGTGTGGCGGCGGTTAGCGCCGGCGCCCCACATTACGCCGCTGATCCCCCCGCGCCCTCCCCTCCCCCTCCCTGCCCCCCCCGTGCCGGCGGTAATCGATGTCCCCGCGTCGTCGTGCCGGTCCCTTTGACCGCGGCAAGACCGACGTTTTTGATAATCCCGACGAGAGTGGTGCACGTTGTCATGGTGCAATAACGACATAGTCAGCTGTACCAGCTATTAGCTAAGGAATTTAAATAGTAAACTATACACGAGGACATTACACATGACAGGAGTACCTATAACTGTTTACAGTAGATTCAAGAGTACTGCAATGTGAAGGCGATCGAATCGAAAGCTTACAAAATTCTGTCTAGCAACAAGAAAATGGAGAACAATAGTTGCAGGGGATAAAACACTAAACAGCGCAGTCCTAAATTACGCGATCGATGTGTCTTAGATCGGCGTGAGTGTGACATAATTTATCATACAAGTCCGAAACGACGTCAGTATAAATAAGATCTTCCTACGGGGTCACCACACTAATTATTACCACAGTGAATTAGATAACAGTAATAAAGAATGGTCAATTATGAATGTTTTTATTTCATGTTTAACTTTATTCGTTCAGAATAATATGAAACGAGTAAAAGTTAATTCCCGCAATTGACACTGACGAGAGCCGGCTTGGCGTGGCATTACAATATTATATTCGGGCAGGACCGGTTCCGTCGGTCCTGTCCTGTGTCTCCTGTCAACAACTAATTACCGCGTCAGCATCGCGCCTCGTAACTCCGTGGACCGTGACATCGTTACACACGCGTGTAATATGTGAAGTAATTCGCGACACAGTTCTATAACTTCCTTGGTACCAGCAGGGAGCAGGTGGTTCCGCTTTACTCGAAATTAGAGGCTACAGGTCAAATTAATGAATTCGTTTTAGGTTTGCCATTGCATACTTCAGAAAAAAATTAAAACATAAGTTAGAAATACACTGATAGGGTTAATTTAGATCGCAACGCGACGCGTAGATGTATTCCTAGTTGTACTGAATTGATAATATTACTGTCATGCATTCGAAATTTTCCTTATGAGGAAGAGTCATTGATGCCTCGTTGACGGCTGAGTGACAGCCCCCCGCTGCGCGCTTATCGCTCCGGTTCATTAACATTTACCTAAAGATAAAGGTGAAGTATCAAATTACTCTATTCGCCGGAGCCAGCACTCGGCGCGGTATAACGCGACCGAGTCGAGGAGTCGTCGAGTAGACTCGAGCTCGCTCGCGAGACGGTGACTTTTCGTCGGAAGGGTAACGGGACTAGGCACATTAAAATCCTATAAATTCGGTCGATCCATTTCTTAATTAGTTCGACCCTGACCGGCTCAGTGTTGAATACCGCGGCTCGGCCTACGCGCCGTTTTATTCAAATTAGTCACCGGCAACACTCTACAGTTATTCGCTTTATTGGATAAAGCTTAGTAAAATACGATTCCTTTGATACTTCGGCTTTAATTTTTTTTCGATTACTTTTGGTCGGTAAGACTTTAAAGATTTAAAAATACTCTGACCTAGTTGTATTATGTTTAAATAATATGCAAGTGTGTATTTTTATAATGTTTAAGATAAATTCGTGTGTATTAAATATGCAAAATACCAAAATTCTGTACAAACGGCAATTCGATCCGACGGTTTTTTAGCTTTGCAAATGATATTGGGGCTAGGAAAGGAGGAACTTAATAAGTAAGCGAACGTCCTTCGAAATTTTTATGTTACGAGGAAAACATTAATCGCGAAGCAGAAATTATGTTAAATATGGGTTTATCGGCAGCTATAAAAACCACTCTTTACGGCCTACATAATGAGCGATCGTGGCAACAAACGAGGGACGAGGGTCTACGTAAACGATCTCCATTGGCCGAGAAGTCCGCTGCGAGTCAAAATATGAGTTATGATATGAGACAAGATAATAACATACCCGGCGATGTATAGCGTGGTCCGAGAGGCCCCATTGGTCGCGTGCGGCGGCGCGGGCTGCGGTCGACAGTCGACACTAAATCACATAATATGAGGCCCGGCCGTCCTCCCTGCGCCGCGGGGGCTCGTGATAGCATCGCCCGTGTGGAGCTCGACAGCCCGGTAGCGGATACCTCACACCTCTGTTGTGCTTAATGCTCCTCGGATATTTATATGGGCCTTATCAAGATTAGGGACCTCGATTGAGGCGCGAAAGCATTGGCAGTAATCGTGTAAATTATAATCCATACTAAACTTATAAACGCGAAAGTGTGTCTGTCTGTCTGCCCATCTGTCTGTCTGTTGCCTTTTCACGCCCAAATTTTGCTGAAAGATATGGATACACTTTGAGTCCCGGAGAAGGACATAGGATACTTTTTATCCTGGAAAAATGTACGGTTAGCAAGCAATAAACGAATTTTGGCGCGACAGAGTTGTGAGTGTTATCTAGTTAATATAATATACTCGTTACGACGTTATTCTGTACGCACGGGACGTAGCAGAGCTTACCTAATACAGTAGATGCTGCATTAACTTTAGACGGTACCTTGTTCTATAAATATTTAAGTCACTCGAAATGGAGAATTCGCCGAAGTGATGAATTTTTTTTTTCAATATAATGTTATTAAAAGTGATATTGGATCGAAGCAATTTCGATATCCGCGGGGAGAATGGGGTGCCGCTCCGTCGAGGTCATATTCGCGGCTTCCGTCAGTGGACTTTCGCTCCTCTGCTCCTTATCATAGTGTTCGGATTAGTCCGACGGCGAGGAGCGGGGACGTCTTACGGAGCCGCGTGGGGAGTGGTGCCAATTAACTCATAAATATCGAGTGGCCGGCGCGGTACACAGCATGAACGCTCCACATAATATCGGCTACCGAATACCGCAACCGGCTAGACTGAGGCGCTTCTCTGTTACGCTGCCGAGTGACAGAGAGCTGCAGCGCGGGCGGAGCTAACCGAGCTATACTCAGATATTATGACACCTGTGTCTACATAAATAATAAATATTACTAATCTCCGAAGCAAAATACTTTTAATAATATATCGTCAAGCTAATTTCGTCGGACGTCCCGTCGTCAAAAACAATTCATACGTTGTAAAATATGTGAAATATAATATAGATTATAGAGGTAGTAATTTACAATGTCGGCGGGGAATTGAGTCGTTATTTACATCATGCGGTTGTGCTTGTGAGTCGTAAGCGTCAATAGGTTATTATTATATGAGGATGTTTTATGTTCGTGTGTGTGCAATCCTTGTGATATACTCACTCTGATAC
This sequence comes from Aricia agestis, assembly GCF_905147365.1. Taxonomy (NCBI): domain Eukaryota; kingdom Metazoa; phylum Arthropoda; class Insecta; order Lepidoptera; family Lycaenidae; genus Aricia; species Aricia agestis. Next base: position 142,775 of record NC_056413.1, read on the forward strand.
ACTCTATATTACCCAAATTAAAAAAAAATTATGGTACCTTAAGATAATGCTACAAAATGAATTTTAGCTCATTAACTCAAAAGCTATTTTATTAACTTTTTACTGAGCTGAGAATACAAAGAGGGGACAAGTTTCGCTCGGGCTACTAGGTTCCCGGGGCACTCGACGTACAGTGCACGAGCTGTATTTGCATTTTATTTCTTACTTCATATATTTGTAATGGAAAAATAAAATACACAGCGCGGAGTCAAGAGCTTTTACAACTAATGGTCCCCCCCCCTCACCGCCCCCGCACTCGCGAGCCTCGTGTGTCGGTCTCGGAGTACAGCGGCCGTCCGCGTCAGCCCCGCGCCAACATCGGCCGGGATATTGTAATTAGCGCAGTGACGTCACCGGCCGCGGTGTCACGCACCACTCGCGACAAGCTGCGGCCTGCGAGCCGCCCGAATGGATTACAATAAACAACACTTTAAAATATATACAATACAGATTACAGAGTACAGCCTTTACCAAATTCTCCATTTTGCAGCTACTCAGCTTCCCCGAAACACGTCTGTGCTCTAATGAGATGAATTAAGATCGAAAAGAAGAGAAGTTGTTTCTGAAGTAGAATCATTGTTACAATAGGTGTAGGATATAATATTTTGTTCAGTATATTTTATTTTAAGTTAATTTAATTATATTTGACATAAGTATCGGCGTGTTTTGTCAACAAACTTCGGGCGATGCGGAGTATGCGGCGGTCCGTGGCCCATTAGCTCGTGGTATAGTTTATGGCGGCCATTACGGGTTTACGAGGATTTGATTGCATCTCCAAATTGATACTTTACCTCCGCGCACATAATCACCTCGCGGCCGGCACAGGACACCGTGAGCGGGGGAAGATGTTTGAATGAATCTACAAGTAAGTTTCTGGACAGTTCGGGTCTCACTTGTTTACTTCTGACACAACAGCTTTAACACAGGCTACAAATCACATGAAAATGCTCAGTCTGTGTGAGACTGTCTTGTTTTAAGTGAGCGGTCGCCCTTTCGCTCACATATAGAAGAATTAGGCGTCCCTTTGTTGTGTATAGATATCGATTATACTAAAGCAGCCTCATTGCCGCTGCGGCCTTTAGTTGTTAGTAACAATTTACCAATTGGCAATTACAAAATACCATCGAATATTGTTGACATAATAAACGATAGCGTAATGTGTAGTTACTCAGTCGGTTACTTTCCTAATTAATCGAGCGGCCGGGAGCCATTTGCGTGCGCCTTACGTATGACAAAACACAGTTACGACATAGACGAAGTATAAAATCATAGACAATGGACGGGGGCTATTTATCAAGCTGTCGCGGCCACTCGCGGGCACTCGCGGCGGCTCGCCCCAGCGCTGAATATTATCTATTGTTAATACGATAATCGACCGACAGCCACCGGCGATAGCTGATTTATTCACGTTTTATAACCGTTCATTATTCACTATTGATCGTTATTAATGCGCGGCTGTCGCGGCGGTCGGCTAATGGCCCTCGAATATGATGCAGCGGATGAATGTCAAACGTCAACGACAGCAGCATTTTGAAATTGAAAATTATCAGGGAGGACATAGACAACTATTATTATTATTATTATTCACAATCACAGACCGCCGAATAAAACGACGTAAATCGAAAAAAGTTACAATTTTTGAAGTGCCCCACTTTCACATCAAAAATGCTATAGGTACAATTTTGTGAATATTTAGGACCTGCGCAACTTGTGAAGTCGACTATTGGAGACAGCCGAGTGCGTCTGAAACAATTACTGCATACTCATTAAAATTAAAGTCGATATTCTGCCACTAATAATATCTGTATATTAATACGCAAGCGAAAAACTTTGTATCCCTTTTGACGAAAAATGCGGAAACGTAGGTGAATTAAATTTTGCACAGTTATAGTTTATTTGGTGGAGGAGTGCATCGAGCTAATAATATTTTGAAATTGTGCTTTTAGTACACATTTTTTTTAACAAATATAACATTACACACACTACAATACGCACACTCAAGCAGATGACAGATTTTTGAGTGGCAAGCCTATACATACGAATTATACTCTTTTATTTATGGTTGAAGTCTGTTGACAACAAGGTGACAAATTGAAAATGGATTATAGTTTTTTTTATTGAATCTTTGTCATTATGTACTATTAGACAATGCTTACACGGCCAGTCCGAGATCAGCTGAGTCCCAGAGACGAGAGTTGAAAAAAAATATGATAAACTCATTTTTTTTTACAAATTAAAGTTATAATGTTTTTGAAACTAAGGTAGAATTTCGACTATCGGCAATTCTCTAGTAATTTAATTTATATGAACCATATAGTTGACACTGTTCATATTGGAAACAGTAAATGCTGAACCTCTGATGTTGCCGCCACCTCATTATAGTACGTATGATGTTACATGAGACGCCTCGTACTTCCCGACATTTGCATCCAAATGGACCGCAGCCATCCCGAGCATTTCTCGCCCCGCGCCGCCGTACGCCTATGTCTATGGTGTTCCACAGATAAATTATAACACCCGCACGACGGGAACTATTGAAACTGATGACAATTATAGTTCCCGTTAGAGTATGCGTTAGAGTATTCGTACTTATATCAAAAGTTTGTAAATGTACCCGTTAGTCTGTAACTTGTACTTACAGCATTATTAAGAAATTACTGTGATAGCAAAATTTAAGGTATTATCAGGAATTATACGCTAGGTAAAAGCCGAGCTTTGTGAGGGCTCACGTCGTTTTCCTGCGTGGCAATTTTTAAGGCAGTTTTTTATATTTTAATAGTCACGTAAAGTGTACCACAAAAGTGCTCTGGTCGTGGGATATACTAGGGCACGCTTCGTTCGCCCTGGTTTAAAAAAAATAAGCAAGATTTTAGTAATGTATAGAGAAAACGTAGGCCGCGTAGGGCGTAGCGATGCGCGGTGCGCGGCGGGCTCTACGCGATAGAAAAGACTTGAACGCGCGCCGCAGCTCCTCTTGAGGGTGCTTCTACGTCACAGTATAGTCTAAGTTTTGTATCTATCGAAGTTTTTGGACTGAAGTAATAGCTGTTGTGTTACTAAATAAAATAAGAAAATATTATCTGAAAATAAAATAGCATGCCTAGGACATTTCATAACTTTTTTTGGTATTTACACTTCAACATTTTATGTCACGTGTTTAGTGAAAAGATAACGTCAACTGGCACACATCAGGTGGCTGTCAGGTGACAACCGACAAGCAAAATCGAAGGAATTAACTCGACTCAATCTCCCAAAAGTAACGAAATAATTAAAATAATAATTAATGATCCGAGCGGGCCGGCGCTAATGGGAGCGTCCCTCAGGTAAAAACTTGCGGCTCCATTATTCGCTTTTAACATTTTGGTCGTAAAACTTTTGTTGTTATTGTGTACAAGCAAAGTTACTTTACTGCTAGTATCGGCGGGTTGCGGGTTGCGGGCGGCGGGTAGCGGGCAGCGGGTTGCGGGTCGCGGCGCACAGGCGGGCCGCGGGTTGCGCAACCGGTGACGTCACCGAAGCTGACAGATCGTGTATTGAGCCGTCCCCGGCTAATTGTGTGCGGGAGAGGGACGATGCGATGGCGGCGGCGCGCGTGCGATCGGGACGGGGCGAGCGGCGCCGGCGCGAGGTGTCGCCGGCCCGTATCATCTCGCAGGTGACACAAAAAATTATACACATTAAGGTGTCGCTTTCCCGAACACACTTTGGGAGTTTTTGTCGAGTCTCGAGCTAATTGTATAATGACGGGCCACGGGGGTATCGGGCCGCACTTTTTACGAGTGGTGTTTGTGTGTCAGCTTGTGTCACAATAGGGCGCCCCATCCTCCCCTTTTTAGAGGTTTTTGTCGCCGGAGCTAGTAATTAATTACTGTAATTATGTTATCGATTACCTTACAACTCCTTTCGCCCGGATGTTAAAATGTCAAAATCTGTTTGCGTTTTTCTTCTCGACAATTTCTCGCTTCGTGCTGCGTGCAGTTGTTAATAAGTAATTTAAGAAATGTAACCAATTATTATGGTAGTGAACAATAGCATCTAGGCGCGCGGCGGCGGTCGCGTGCTGTCGTGTGTTGGAGTGGTATTTCTTGTCGTACGTCATAAAATTTACAATTTTATCGCGATTTTCGTTAAGTTCAGTTTTGTCAGCCATTAGATAAGTTTCTGTGTTACGTCAGTTTTGCAATAACCTCGAATGCCACGTCTACGATATTTATTTACAACATTGTTATAAAGTTAAAACTTACGATTAATAATATTAAGATTACACAATACACATTTATAAAAGTTAGCTCGAGGGCTGTAATGGTTTCTCTCCTCGTTTTTACCGAAAAATCTTCACAAATTTCTGTACAAAACTTACGACTTACATAAAAATTAAGATTATAGTGATATCGCAGGAGCGAGGCGAGACGTCCCGCGGCGCGCGGCGGAAGTGGCAGGAAGTGGCGGGAAGCGGCGGCATGACGCGGGAGGCTGGGGGACAGATCGGACGAGAGATAGAGCCACGTGTGACGTCACGTGACGGTGACGCGAGCGACATATTATCTATCAAGTGACAGTTGACACTCGCCGGGACGACGCTAGTGACCGACGAGTAGATTGGAATTTACGACGACGTCCGCGGAGCCGGGCCTGAGTGCGATCTATTGTCTCATCACCTACGTGTCCCCCGCGACACCCCGCGACCGCCCGCGACCGGGTCGGGACGGACGACGTCCCCCTGCCCTCACCTACTTATGCGCCCACAAAAATATATTTAATTATGTATGTCGCAACTAAATTAACATACTCGAGTCGGTAATTAATATGAAATGTTTTATTTTTTATTTTTATTGAATTTTAGTTTCGACCGTTAAAACTTAATGTAAGTATAAATTTATTCGAACATTAAATATTTTGGAAGCGCTAATGTTGTGTAAAACGTTACATACGAGTACACATTTCAAACAGTACGCCTAAACAAGATATGACGCGCGGCGTTTTGTTCTCAAAAACATATTATAAATTTTACTCAACAAAGAGATTACGGGGGTATAAATTACTGGGGATGACTTAAATTATCCAACGTCAACGTCTACATCTGTACATTATAATATTATAACGCGCTTCCCACAATATTACACTGTACATCGGGCGTCCGTCTGACTTCATTATGCCATAATAATATAATTGTTCTGTACATCTAAATATTCTAAGTAAATAACATGATGACCCATATTTTATAGTTACAGATATATTTGATGTGAGTAAGTACTAAGCTTCAGTACTAAGATATGGTATCTGGGGGGGGGGGGGGGGGGGTATGGTGTCTCTGGGGCAACTCAACAGATTGCGAAAAAGTATTTGTTGCCCAAAAAAAATGTATACGTGCCATATTTGGTGCAAATTATACTGAAAGCTGTAAACCACTTTTTAGGAAAATTAATTGTATGCCTTTACCATGCTTATATCTGTTCGAAATAAATGTATTTATTAAAAATAACATCAATCTTTTTGACAAAAAATTAGATAACACAAGCCGATCACTGAGACATGAAAACAAATTATGTGTACCTACACAAAGGCTAGACGTTTTCAAAAAAATGCCTACTGTATGGGAATTAAGATTTATAACCACTAACCTGACATTATTAAAAAAAATAACCCCAAAATTTTTAAGAAACAATTATTTGAATTATTGATGAAAAAATGTTATTACTCTGTAAATGAATTAATTAATGATGAAGACTTGAATAAAATGTAATTAATGTATAACTTATAAGTAATAAGTATAGTACGCAAAATTTCATGTATTTAATTTATTTTCATCTATTTCGATCGTAATTTTGTTATGACCTATAATTTAAATATTTGCACGCCGTATGTGGCAGAATGTGACTGAGCTAGTATATACTTTTAATAAACATCTTTTTGTACCATATTCTGACAAATAAATATTTGAATTTGAATATGAAAAAATTAACTAATTGAAGAAAGAATGCATAAAATTTTGAAAATGCAGCTGCTACCGATACTCACAATATGACACAGTACCACGGCGTCCTGTGTCGTAACTTGTGAGTGCATAATCACAGGCAATGTGTTCTGCGACACGGGGCCGGGTGAGCGCCAGATAGCACAGACACTAGTGCAAGTGCAATGAGTAAGTGTCGCAGTATTTGTGGAATTCTGTCGCGACGGCAGCGGCGGGCGGCGGCGGGCGGCGGCGCCGGGGCAGGTAGAGCCCTACACCTCCAGTCTCCGGACTCTACGCACGCTCTCATTGTCCCGGCTACGAGTTACGGCGATCTCTATCTCGAACCCTCGTTACATTAACTCCGGCCATTATTTATTTTAAATAAAACAATAAAAATATTGTTAAATTCAAAACGTAATTATTTTTAATGTGCCTTCTGCTTGCGCCGCGTCCGACGCAAATTATATGCGCAGGAAAATAATTATCATGAAATTATTATTTGTTTGTTAAGCGAACGGGCGCTTTATATATTATGTAGGCCGGAGGCATAAATGTGAATTTTGTTAGCACCCCCATCGAGCGATACCCGAGAGGTGACATTTTTATTTGTTGTTGTTGGAACGTATTTACAAATTACGTATTCTGATTACCAATAAGTCGAAATGAAGCGAGTAATTGCGTGGTTGGCGCGCGCGGTGCGAGTTGCGGCGCCGGGAGCGGCCGATAACATCTACACATTCCCCGCGCGTCGCCGCCCGGCGCTATCGCCGCGACCATCGCGTTATGTGATCTGGTGATCCCTAATGAGGTGATACTGATTGTCGTGTCGGCCGTAAACACGTCGTCGACACCGGTGACGACGGCCGGGAACCACAGCGGCGACCCGCCACTCTCGTGCCGCGTGCCGCGTGCGTCAGCTGTTACGTATAGTTCACCTTATTACGTGTATTGTATCGGCAGGCAAAAACACATGAACGTTAACGAGGTCCCGCGGGTCATTAGTACGGTTGATACTGGTAATGAGCAATTACGATGTATGTACCTTTGACTGTTTGTTACATTTACTTCCTCGGAGACGCTCGATAAAAAATCGACATCGGGCTATAAAAGTGTTACAGACATCTAATTAGACCATCTACCGTCACACCTTGAATAATGCGCGTTTAAATTAGAAAGGGTACAGCTTGTAATATGGCTAAATTAAAAAGGCTTAGAAGACGTATTTTTATGATTTATGCTACCAGTTTTCGACACAAATGCTTCTGCTCGTCGTAAAAAATTATATTAAATGTTCTCTATCTAAATAATATAACGTATTATGTCTTTAGTTAATAATATAATTACGAAAGTTAACTTTTCATAAGACCGTAATGTATTATTTATATTATGTATACCGAGTTCTCCTTATTATTCGGTCGGGTTTTGGTTCGAGCGAACTCATCCAAATCCTCATGTTCAGACTGGGATAAGATCACAAATCACAATAAGGGTATCGTGCGAATAAGTCACTATATAATATTATAGGCAAGAAGAATACAAGAAAATTAATTAAATATTATCTGTCCTCATCGGGAAGGAAGCCTCAATTGGGCGTACTCGTCGGGCAACTAACTAGCAAACTACTGCTTCGCTGGGATTTTCTAGAGTATGTATATCCAGAAGTAGAGTAAAATGTCTCACGTTTTTGTGTGACATCTAAGCTTAAATTATCTATTAATCACGATACCTTTTATGGTTGCGCTTAGCATCGCCCGAATATAACGTCGATAATTATAGTGTATTAGCAAAATAAATATTATGTACCGCCAGTCCGCCGACCGGCGCACGCTATCACTCAGTATTCGACACATTGTTCGCCGACAGCTGTAGTTATATCTACCTAGACATGTTCCTACACCTACCTACATAACGTATTAATGGTTCACTCTTATCTAACTTCAGAATTCTTAGAATTAACTTCAATTATGAATACAAATTGCGAGCGCCGAACAAAATTTGAAGCGTGACCTATTATGTACATTGTACACGGAGCGAGTACATCACAGGGTGATAGCGGCAGCGAATTGTTCAATTACAAATGGCGGTAATTATATTATCGGCACGACGCGGTCGGCCCGACGGTTTTACTGTAATAATATGACTGAATAATGAAGCTCAGCGCAAGTAGCAGCTGATGCTGGTTTGACAGACTATATAACAGACTTGTGTCAACACTGACCTCGGTACCACGAGTTGAGCTTTTAGTTAAATTTAGAGGGCTTATAGTCAAATAACATTCAATATAAATCGACGACAAACGATAAATTCGGAACCAAAGCGTATGGGATTGCACGCATACAATTGGGTAAAAGTATGTCAACTAATTAATGTGTAAAATCTAATTTTTTATTGGAAATCTAATATAACTAGAGATCGCCCTATGGTCGAAATTCGACCTTAGTTTCAACGACATTAGAGCTACTACCTATATTTTGTAAAAAGTAATTTTGACTATTGTCTCTGGGACTTAGCTGATCTCAGACTGGCCGTGTAAGCATTGTCTAATAGTATCTTAGATTCAATAAAAAAAACTATAACGCATTTTCAATTTGTCAACTTGTTGTCAACAGACTTCAACCATAAATAAAAGAGTATAGTTCGTATGTATAGGCTTGCCACTCAAAAATCTGTCATTTCTCTGTGTCTGTGTGTGTTGCAGTGTGTAATGTTTTATTTGTAAAAAAATGTATGATAAAAGCATAATTTTCGATGCACTCCTTCACCATATAAACTATAACTGTGCAAAATTTAATGCACTTACGTTTCCACATTTTTCGTAAAAAGGGTTACAAAGTTTTTCGTTCGCGTATTAATATTATGATATAGGTGGATAACAATTGGGCTAGGGCCTGCTGGCTCAATCATCATTCAGTAGCTAAAGAAATAAGCCAAGAGTCGGCGCGATGGCACCAATACGTCTTATACTAATAATAATAATATAATATAATTATATTATACTATATATTGACGACCTCTGTGGCTCAGTGGTTGAGCGTGTTGTCAGCGCTCAAGCCGGGGTCGCGGGTTCGAATCCCGCCGAGGCACAGAATATATATTAGTAGTACCAAGCCGAGGGAACAAAAAGTTTTCGATGAACTTCTGGGTCATGGATGTATATTAAATGTGTGTTTTATGTAATAAAAATCTTAAATATATTATGTATAGTATAAAAGTATTAAATATATTTCCGTTGTCTGGTAACACTAGTCCTTCAGGTACTTACCACGGGGCCAGACTGACATGGTGTGAAGCGTCCATAGATATTATTATTATTATATTATTAAAAATATAATTTGAGGCACGCTCCGAATAAATATTGTTTTAGGTACACGGGAATGCGGCGCAAGGTACCTACGTTTTAATGTTTATACCTCGAGGTTGATTATATATAATTATAGGTATTCAGAAGATTTAAGTGAAGGTTAAAAACACGGTAGAGCTCTTTAAATTATGATTCATACATTAATTTATCGTGCTTTAATCCTCAGAAGTTAAACTTAGATTAGATAAAAGTATTAAGCACCAGATAAGCTTCGCCGTTCGAATTGTTCACATAGCTATCATATTATGTAAAATTCCATTGTATTTTGTTGTTCCGCTCGAGTCAAAGCATGCCAACTGCCAACAGCCAACTGGCCGAGACTCCGCCAGCGTTTATAATAACTCGTACATAAAATATGATATTGTAAAGATATAAAGGAATTTTATGTATAACTAGATGACGCCCGCAACTCCGTTGCGCCAAATTTCGTTTATCACGCGGGAACCATACATTTTTCCGGGATAATAAGTATCCTATGTCTTTTCCCTGGACTCGTAGTAGTATCCCCATACCAAATTTCAGCAAAATCGGTTTAGTGGTTTAGGCGTGAAGAGGTACCAGACAGACAGACAAACAGACAGACAGACAGACGGACAGACAGACACACTTTTGGTTTTTGATTCTGCAATCAATTTTTTTTTAAATAAACGGTCGCCCACTTTTTTTTGTTGAGTTAAGTATAGAGGTAAATTCAGTCTTGTTCTAAATGATCTAAAGAACATGACTGCATTCATAACTCAATACGTAATTTTTGTGGGATGATACACAAATGCTTTAACAGCGTCCATTCATAGTACTTAAACTTATTTACGGCTGATTGCATAGTTCACACACTCTTACCGCCATCATCATAATTCGTAACACTTGGATTATTTTCCTTATAAAGTAAATATACATGGAAAAAGAGAAAATGTATTAAACTCTTAATTTCACTTTTTAAAATGCATTTTAATACTTTACATATTGAATGCAATATCTGCATACAATGGTTGTAACGTTTACAGATTGTGATAAAGTATTTTGTTCAGACCGTTACATGCGGCCTGGGAACCGGGAAATGTGAAAACGTGACGTTCATTATTCCTGATAGAAATAAAACGAGGAAATTGGGAGTTTTGAATAGCGCCTAAGAAATTAAAATTTGGTAAAAGTCGGAAAGTTGTTTCGGTAAGATAAAAATCTTATTTTGTGTATAGTTGAACACACGCCGGTCGCGTATAGCGCAAATAGCGGCCAATATTGGGTGAGGTTGGTATTTTGTATTAAATTTTATTCACGATTGCATGTCTCTTCCATGCAATCTGTATTTTTGGTTATTTTCTGAGCTTTGAAGACAAAGTTACTACTTAGATAACTAAAATATAAAAAAATAGAACATAAAACATAAGAATAAGAACGTTTATTTGCAAAAACATGGTAATGACAATTATAAGATGGTACAATTCGAAATAGCGCTCTATGTTTTGTCGGATACATCTCGACGTACAAATATTTCGAAAATAAAAGTTAAATTTAATTTTGTTGATTCTTTACACATAATATTTAGTTGAAGTACAATATTGTTAGTAAAAATAATAATATACTAATCAAATGTCATAAAAAGTACAAAATATATGCAAAAGATAAATTAATAATTGTCAAGATGAAATGCTATTTAAAATTATTACAATATTATATTTTTATCATTAATAAAATCGTCAATAGAATACATTTTCGCTAATAGTAATTGAAATAATTTATTTTTAAATTGATTAAATCTCATTTTTTTAAATCATTTGGTAGTTTATTATATATACGGATAGCCATACAGTATGCATTTTTAGAAAATAGTGCTAGTTTTTGATCAGGAATACACAATTTTTCTCGTTTCCTAACTCTTTATTTATAACAGTCCTGGTTTTTAGCAAATAAGTATGAATGTTTGTAAACAAATATAGCCGTTTTGTAAATGTAGAGACAAGGCAGAGGCAGTACACTCAACTTTTTAAACAGCGGCTTGCAATTACTCCTAATACCCTGCATCACATATAGATCTTACACATTTTTTTGGACTTTAAATGCTCTAGTAACATCGGATGAATTGCTCCATATTATAATTCCATACCGCAGAGTTGAGGACACATATCCGCGATAAGCAGGCAAGGCAGCTCGTTTTGATGCATAAAATAAATAAATAAAATATATTTTTATTCAAAATGGGTATCATGATACACTTTTTTAAAGTCGAACGAAGAAACTACGTTGCTTACCAGCGGTTCGAGAACGACCCCACCGATACCCACAAAGTGGTAAATTTGTATGTATCAGAAAAAAGTTAGTTCCTTGTACTGGGGACTAATTATTGTATAAAATAAATAAAATATATTTTTATTCAAAATGGGTATCATGATACACTTTTTGAAAGTCGAACGAAGAAACTAGGTTGTAAACGAAAAGTAACCTGCATGGAGCCACCCTATTCCCAAGGTGTGCTGTCCTCGATGAAATCATTGACTTTATAATACGCTTTAGCACACAAACGTTCTTTAACTGCTTTTAAAATTGTTTAAAGGTAAATTTTGAACATTTTCTGGGATTTTATTGTATAGGCGTATTTGGCCTTTAAAGGATTTGCTTACTTTGGCTAGTCTGATGTTATTGCTAACTTGTTCTTATTTCTAGTATTTACATTATGATTATCGCTTTTCTTTTTGAAAATATTTATGTTCTTTCTAACATATAAGAGATTTTCCAAAAGGTCAGAATTCTTATTTCCTTAAATTTTTCTCTTAGAGATTCAAAAGGCATCTTATAAATAGAGCGAATAGCTCGAGTCTGCAGCACAAATATTGTATTAATGATACCCGCGCTTCCCCACAAGAGGATGCCGTAAGGCATTATGCTATGATAGTAGCTAAAGTAAACTAATCGCGCGGTCTCTACACCAGTAATTTTTTTACAGCAATTTGTCTTAATCTATTGAGAGCGTAAACAAATATCATAGTAACGTAGATAGTGACGTCCTTATAGCTGTTATTCTAAAACCTATGAAAAATATAATAGTATGAATAAAACAAGTAAAACCAAAATTAATTCATAGTAATTAGTATTTCAATGTGTAGCACTGACCAGGAATAGCATTAGCTAAAATGTGCGGAAAATCTATACCCTCTATATTATATGTTTTAGGAAACTCTGCTACGGGACCTACCTTCTTTTGATAGTAGCCCAGTTAAATAGTTTAAACTTCCGTCGTTCTAATTAGGCCTATACCCTAACGTACGTTACGTCGTTCTAATCAGACCTATAATTTATATATACTGACGATCCTGTTGCTCGACGTGATCCGTCGTCTTTTTAATTTAAATAATCTCGTTCGAGGTACGAGTACGTATGCAGCAAAAACTTTTTCATTACAGTAACGTATAAATGGAAAAAATATTATTTTCTGAACCTTTTTTGTATTTCTAAAGATAGATAATTAATTATTGGTAAATTTTATTACTACCGCTATTTCTATTCCGAACACAAAATATTTACACTTTTATAACTCCACGCCTAACGAATAGAAATTAGTTTTTTTAAATAATTCGGTAATGATTACAATAAATTAAGCGATTTTATTCAGAATTTAAGTAGTTTCGACGTTTATAGGCGGGTATAATTTTATTAAAATCCATTCCTGAAATGTTTAGCGCGGAGCATTTGCATAAGATTGCTATTTCTGTGTTAAGTGTAGGGCACCGGGCATCGGGCAGGCCGCGGCGGAGCACTAAGCACTTGTGTACGAGCCGGGAGTGCTGGAAACATTTGAAGTATGCTGGGTCTGAGCGACCGCTAATGGAGCCGGTACGTCACATAAATTACAGCTGAGCCTGCACTTAGCTGCGCCTGCGCCGCTCCCTCCCCCCGCCCGCCCGCCGCACCGCCCCCGCCCGCCCGCGAGAGTGCTACGGGCTCCGAGACAACAGATAAGTTTTTAAAATTATGACCTGCATTTTATAATTTTATCTGATAATTTTATTTGGATTGCGTTTTGGATATGAAATTTATTTCAGTTGTGACAAGGTCTATGACAAAATGAGAATATTGCAACAAGTTGTGCTCAATTTCTAGTTGGGGAGCTATGGCGGGCCGCAGGGCTGAAATAAATAATTATATCAGTATAGTGAGTAGCCTAGCAGATATCCAAATTTAAGATTATTTTCAAGTAATTTTGAACTATTTCTGGGGTTTGCAAGCAGCAAACAATGCAAAAAATATATTTTATCATAAACAAATAGAAATAATACTATCGCGTCTTAAAAATATTTAAAACAGAGGCAGTCATTTTTCCTTTACTATTTTAGAGCTGGAGCCTGTAGCGAATGAACCCGTGTAATAATTTTTTTAGACTATCGTTATCTAACCGTTTTTATATTTATTTACAAAGTAGCATATATAATTCTGCTCAAAATATATTTTAAATTAAAACATAATCAAACAACAATGTGAATCTGTCGAAGCTTTAACATTTTATTTTTCAAATAGATCACAGGATTTTTCAAAGGATCACAGTAATTACCGAGAGAGAATAGAATAATTTTCGACCCTACTAAATATCACATTAACCTGCTAAGACAGTACAGATTATTCGAAGACTGTGACAAAATATGACAGATATCCACCTGTTGAGTCCTAAGTACCGGCCCTAAGTGGGCCCACTCAGTGGGGCGACAATGGCAGTACTTTCCCCTGGCGCGGCGCGGCGGCGGAGACAGCGCTCCGGCAATACGCCATTGCCCATTACCCTATCGCAGCTTATCGCGGCCCCGCTATCTCCACGCCACGATCTCTACATCATATTAATAGCTCTGCTCCATTACACCGCATAATATAAAACATCGTGAATTGCAAATTTTATGTACGCTACCCACAAATCTTATAATATAGCCTGTAGGTGCCATTTTATTCACTTTAATATATCCGCTGCTATTTCGCAAATAATGGCAAACATGAATACTTTAGATGCTCTCGAAAATCAAAAAACTAAGATTCCCATAAACGTGTCAATTCGACATTAGCTAAACCCTCGAAGGGTTTCATGTTCGAGTGTATCCAAATGTGGTCCGCCTGGCGCCTGTAAAAACACATACACAAAAAATGTGCTCGACTCGTCACTCACGAGTGTGTGACTCTCGACGGCGGAGGGCGCCCGGCCGGCTCCTGACTCCTTAATCCCGCGGTCGGGTCGCCACTGACCCGAATATATTATTCAGATGAGTATAATCGATCGAAATCATGAATTGATTGAATTCCCGTGTACCGCGCGCCGCCCTTTTTAAAAAAAATGTGGATAGTGTTTGAGGCCCGAGACCTGACGCCGGGCCCCGGCCCTCCGGGTCCCCGACTCGTCGGTGACCAATTAGTCTGCGTTTCGTGTTTGTGCCTAATCGATAGTACCGAGCACCGACGGTCGCCGCGCTAGGCCAAAACGAGCCGCGGCCGCGCCGCTATTCAGGCGCTAGGCTTTATACGAAGGGGGGCTCACGAACTAGCTGGAGCATAATTAGTAGCGCAATTAAAGTAGGTATTTTGTTTACAACGAGTAATTAGGAGTTTAAGCACCAGAATATAAAGTAGGTTATTTTAAAATAAATTATTTACTAATTAGGTTTTAAAACTTGGTAGCCCTAGATTTATTATGATGTTGTTAAATGCTGCGATAGTAAAACTTGATAAATATTATCATTAAATGTTTAATAACGTAGATAAAAAATTACAACATTCCAGTTAAAAGTTTAAATATTATAATATAGACTTTATGATACGTTTTCTATATTCAAGGAAATATACTCCTTGCTGTGAGTGAATTTGAGACACAATTTTTTTTGTTACAAACAACAAAGACAACAGAGTAGTCTGTAACTTCATACTATAGACATACCTAGTATAATATAGAGCGGTCACTTACCGTAATATGCTGAATAGATCACGATATCAGCCGTCGAAGATTTTGACGTGTCGGAGAACGATCACTGAGTTAATCACTGTATCACAGTCGCGGGTCACCGGGGCGCACGGGGTGAGTCGGGGTGAGCGGGTCACGGGCGGGACACGCGCGTGCGGTCAGGAGCGGTGGCGGCGGAGTACTGGCGCGGCGCGGGGCGCGGCCGGCCCGGGCGGGCGCGGGCGGGCGCGGGGGGAGGCGCGGGGCGGGCGCGGAAAACACGAGTTTCCCGGCGGGGGGCGGAGATATACGAGCGGGCGCGGCCTATGCCAGCGCGGCGCCGTATGAGGGGCGTTTCCCCGCCACCCCCGCGCCGCGACGCCGCCGTTCCGTGCCCGGTAGCGCGCTAATTGGTGCCGGCTCGAGACGTGCGCCGCGGAATGTGCCGACAATGTTCCTATAAAATATACAATCAATTTGTGGGAATTTTTTACTCCTACCTTTGTTTTTTGTGGATCAATTATAATAATTCACCCGTATAGTTAGAATCTTCTGGCTATAATTAATATAGACTACTGTTTGAAGTACAAAATCACAAAATTTGCGACTTTTAGACAAACTATACCTACGTGAATATTAACACTAAGATTAACCGTTTATTGCTTTCGTTTTATTTCGGATTTTTTTTTAATTTCAGGCAGGAAGTCGTTTCGAATATACATCACTACCTCTAATACTCGATCTGGGTTATATCGGAGGTGAAAATATTTTCATCATAATATTATCCTTTCTATCTAAGCTAAATTTGCTCTATGTGACTAGCCTGTGGTGTCGAAGGAAATAAAAAGTCCTAGGATACTTTCTAATCGAACATGCAGAAAGAATTAGCGCCATATTTGGGGCAGCTAAAGCACGGCCATGGTGCTACGCGGCTCGCGGCGGCGCGTAGCACCGGTAGCGCGGGCGACTACACGAGTACACGCGCGTAGTGAACACAGTTGACAGTTGACACTGCAATTTTCAAGTTATGACTTTATAAAAACAATGCTACAGTAATGGAAATTTTCCTCCTTGTTATGGGTCTACCAGAATCTGATGGCAAAAAGTGAGAAATTAAATTAACTCTAGCAATGCCGGGGTAATTGGAATAAAACATTTTGATCTTTTTTTAGGGTTCCGTACCCAAAGGGTAAAAACGGGACTCTATTACTGAGACTTCGATGTCTGTCCGTCTGTCTGTCTCCAGGCTGTAACTCAATAACCGCTATAGCTAGACTTCTGAAATTTTCACAGATTATGTATTTCTAGTGCCGCTATAGGTAACAACAAATACTAAAAACAAAATAAAGTTAATAATATTTAAGGGGGGGGGGGGGCTCTCATACAACAAACGTTATTTTTTTGGTATTTTTGGCTCGTAATCCATAATGGCAACATAATATAGACACTTGAAATTTTCACAAAATGAGGATTTTATATGTGTACTTTAATATTAACTAATAAAATTAAAATAAAATAAATAATAAAGGGGGGCTACCATACAAAAAACACAATTTTTTCCCTATTAATTGCGCTCTATAACGGTACGGAACCCTTCGTGCGCCAGTCCGACTCGCACTTGACCGATTATTTCCTTTTAGCGGCTTCTTCTGTATGTAAAACCGTACCCTACTCGATGTACGGGAACAACTATAAACTAAAGTCCACGCGGACGAAGTCGCGGGCAATAGCTAGTATTATTATAAAGCGGAAGAGTTTGTTTGTTTGTTTGAACGCGCTAATCTCAGGAATTACTGGTTCCATTTGAACAATCCTTTCAGTTTTATATAGCCCATTTAAAAAGGAAAGCTATAGTCTATATTTTATCACGCTAAGACTAATAGCAAAGAAATTGAGGAAAATATGAAAAAAAACGGGGGGAAATTCTTTGAAATGGCTTATTTGAACGCGCATATCTCAGGAACTACTGGTCCAATTTGAAATTTTTTGTCAGTGTTAGATAGTCCATTTATCGATAACGGTTATATGCTATAATGTTTTATCACGCTAAGACCAATAGGAGCAAAGAAATTGAGGAAAATGTGAAAAAAAAACGGGGGGAAATTCTTTATAATGGCTTATTTGAACGCGCAAATCTCAGGAACTACTGGTCCGATTTGAAATTTTTTTTCAGTGTTAGATACCCCATTTATCGAGGAAGGCTATATTTTATTACGCTTAGACTAATAGGAGCGAGGAAATAGAGGAAAATGTGAAAAAAACGGGGGTCATTATTTCTTATCTCACGAACTACTGGAGCAATTTTGATGTTATATTTGGCACAGATAAGAAGTAGACCACGTGAAGTATTATAGTATATTTTTTGTGGACTAATTTGTCTCTGAAAAATCTAATTTACGCAGGCGAAGTCGTGTGGAACGTACGTATTTGATAATGCCGAGGTAATATTATTATAAAATAACAAGGCAACAAACAGCAATATTATTTTTAATTAACGAATTCATTTCGCTCCGCCCGCGCCCCCGCGCGCCCGCGCCGTGAACACAACTTACCCGGGATTTATGTTCACTACCTTGAATATTATTATGGTAGGTAACTAGGGAGAAGCCCGGACGCTGTTATATTTCAACATTTTTGGACTTAGAAATAAATAATATTTTATACACTAAATAATATGTATATCGAAATGAAGAAGGCTACCACTTAATTTCGGCGTAATAATTATGCTGAAATTGAGGCTGAAGAAATAAGGAGGTTCAGGACTACATATGACTAAGTACTTGTCCAATATCATTAATAATAATTTACTCTACGATTTATCAATAGTTAGAAGTTTTCTTTATAGTTTATATATTGTGGCTCAGGTCGTGTATATTACCTATTACCTATAACAACAGGGTAACACTCTATTCTCTTTGTTTTAGGCCTGGTGCGATGCCGCTGGAACTAGCAACTAGCAGCCTCCAGCGTTTGGCCCTCGTATAGTTTCTCATCATGACTTCCGTTTCCGGGTGACACATCGTATTTTTTGTGCTGGCTTTTTACGGGGTATGCAACTGTTTAGGGGCATTTAACTAGGTGATAAGGACAAAGGGCGTGTTATTTACGACGGGGTCTGCCGGGCGCTGCCGGCGAGCGGCGACCGACGCGGCCGAGCCGCCCGAGACCCGGCGCCGCGCCCTAACTGTACCGCCGACCGCACGACACCCGCCAGACGTACAAATATGTGGCCCTACACGACTACACGACTACACACTTAGTTTTCGGAGTAGGAATAACTTACTTTGAAGATAAACTACGTGAAACGTAGTATATTATGTGCTGCAAAACGAACCGAGAAAGTATATACGGTATTGGAGAATTTTACTTTATTAATTTGTCTACAAAAATTATGTAGAAAACAAAGTAACCATTACTATCTATATCATATAATATATGTTAGAAAAAATATAAATAAATTTAAAGTTAAAAGTGACATTCACTGTAGAAATACTAGAAATAAGCACAAGCTGGACATGCCAGTGATCAGACTTAGGAAAGTCAGTAAATCTTTTAAAGGTCAATGTATACGCCTTTACAATAAAATCCCAGAAAACGTTCAAAATCTTTCCATTAATAAATTTAAAAAAGTAGTCAAAGAGCGTTTGTGTGCTTATTATAAGGTTATTATAAGGTCAATGATTTCATAGAAGATGGCACATCTTGGGAGTAGGATGGCTTCTTGCAAGGCTACTTCTACATTATTATATTATGACTTACAATTATGTATGTTGACATTGTATATAATATTAAGTTACAAAATTGTAAACTTTATTTTAAAAGAATAATTTTTCTCTCACTTTTTTGGTAAAAATTGGAACCCGTGCGAGTTTCTTACGCCGGTTCTTCTCGCCGGGGTAGTTCCCGAACCGGTGGTAGGCATCAGGTAGACATTCTGAAAAAATTTGATTCAAATTTACTCAGAAATAAAACATTTTATATATATATATATATATATATATATATATATATATATATATATATATATATATATATATATATATATATATATATATACAGGGTGTAACAAAAATAAGTGATAATACTTTAGGGTGTGTACGTGTTCCTTGTAGAGAGTTCACTGTGAAAGTAGCAGCTCTGAAAGACGAACATTTTTTTTCACTTTTGTATGGGGAAACTCGTGACGCTCGGGCCCTTGCCCATACAAAAGTCAAAAAAAAATTTCGTCTTTCAGAGCTGCTACTTTCACAGTGAGCTCTCTACAAGGAACACGTACACACCCTAAAGTATTATCACTTATTTTTGTTACACACTGTGTATATATATATATTTTTTTTTTTTTATCAAAGAGTATATTATTTTACGTTGATCCCAAACAGAACGTGTGATACAATTATGTAAACACGCAAGAAAACTCAGTAACTTTTATATTATAAACAAGTGTTTGGGTAACCTAATGAAGTAGTCGGTGCCCGCTTATTTAGAAAGCGTCTAACGCGCACAGTTCATAAATAAAAAGGCCCCTAAATTGTGTGGACGCGATAAACAGAGGTCCACGCTCATATAAAACATCTCGTGTTTATCACCGAGATTGTCTCTACTTTATAGCGGCGCGCGGGGCGAGTGCGGGGCGGGAGCGGGGTGCGGGGCGGGCGGCACGGGCGCAGCGGCGCTGGGAACCCAAATAATCTAATTCCCAGTATCTCCATCACTCTTCCCGGAGCTCTCTCCGAAATCCGAATCGATATTAGTTTTTAATTAAATCTTCCCATTAAACTGACTCATAATCTATATCTGGAGGTAAAAATATTTATACTCAAACCTCTTAAGATACTCACGATCTAGTGTTAGAATGAATTACTGCTAACGTGCCCACCGTGGGCCGTTAGGAGCTCAAGATATCATAACAAAATAATATTATATTATAAACCCGGGAGGAAGAGGTGACGACTGACAGAGTCATTGCTTTTAATATTATAAAATGCGAAGTTTACGACTTATAAATTTTAATGTACAATGTTATAACATAAATTCATATTAACGTATCAAAGTGATTTTAGAAATATGAAAAATTATATTATAAAAAATTGATATAAATGATTTTTAGGGTTCCGTATCCAAAGGGTAAAAACGGGACCCTATTACTAAAACTTCGTTGTCTGCCCGTCTGTCCGACAGTCCGTCTGTCTGTCTGTATGTCTCCAGGTTGTAACTCAAGAACGGTAATAGCTAGGGAGTTGATATTTTCAAAGATTGTGTATATGTCGCAGCCGACTGGTTTAAATAGCCGTTCAATCAAACAGCTAGCCCTTTGACTGAACAACGCCATTCAATCACACGGCTATACGTCGTTTAGCCGACTTATTGACTACAACGTTCAACACTACAGCTAGACGACGCTTAGCCAACTGGTTTGTTTTTGTTTTGGCGGGGGCTGCGCCCCCCGAGCCCCCCTTTTATTTGACGGCGGTCGCCGGCTGCTGCCGCAGCACGCTCGCTGCGCTCGCTCGGCTCCCTCTGCGTTGTGGTCTAATTTCTAACCTAACCTAACCAACTTTTGGACTTTCTGTATTGTGTTTGTTTTTGTTTTGACGCCCCTTTCGAGGGAGGCTGCGCCCATTCATTTCATAATCCCGTAATTTCTCCTCGAATATTTGTTGAAATTTTAATTCACTCTTATGTGCCTCCACAATTTTTGTCTCTTTAATAACACTTGTAACTTTTATTAACTACTTTCTTCCCGAAAAACAACCACAAACACCAACAAACACCTGCTAGTTGACGTCATATTGTAAATAAAACTCACCTAGCGCCGCAGCGGTGCGCGCTGAACTATTTCAATTAGACGGCGGCTTTTGAATCAGCTGTAGTGTTGAACGTTTTGAGCGACTAAAATATTCAATATAAAAGCTAGACGTGTGATTGTATGGCGTTGTTCAGTCAAAGGGCTAGCTGTTTGATTGAACGGCTATTTAAACCAGTCGGCTGCGACATATATAATATGTTGTCGCTATAATAACAAATACTAAAAAGAAAACAAAATTAATATTTAAGGGGACTCCCATACAACAAACGTGATTTTTTTGGCCTTTTTTGCTCTATATCAATAATAGCAATAGGTAGGTACTTGAATTTGTCACACAATCCTTAGTTTTATGTGCACTTTAATATTTGATAATAAAATTAATATTTAATAAAAAAATGAGAGGGGCTCCCATACAAAAACCACAATATTTGGCCTAATTTTGCTCTATAATGGTACGGAACCCTTCGTGCGCGAATCCGACTCGCACTTGGCCGATTATTATTTTATTCTGCCATTTGCAAATAAGGTGCAAAATAAATTTTATCTTTGTAACATTTAAAGCTGAGCGTGAAATTTTCTACAACTGCATCGTTGACGCAAGTGTAAGAAATTATGTGTATTTTATGCAATATAATAAATATAAAAATATAAAAATACGTTATTACGGTGTATTTTCATAATTCATACAGTAAGAAGATAAGCGCGTCGAAATATAATATTATGTATGTACTATGTACTAATATTCACAATAAACACTTAACGAACGTTCCCAAACATATCTTCCTGGTTAGTCACTCGACGTAACATTATCTCGAAGCGCAAAAAACGAACAATAAGCGAGTGAGTAGGGCAATAAACGTGATCGTCGCCGGATACAATGGCCGAGCCGCGGGCGGGCGGCGGGCGGCGGCGGGCGGCGGGCGGCGGCCAGCACGCGCACTACATAGAGTTACTAAGTAAACGCCTTGAGGAAACTTCACGTGTAGTGTACACGTCGTAGAGTTTCCTCAATAAATGTATAAAAATACTCTGAACATTTTATCGTAGGAATAAAATAACACAAGATAATTTATTCCCGAAGTTCCCGAAAGTTTATTCCGGATTAAGTAGTTACAATCTAAACTTTCATTTTAGATGATTTGAAAATATTGATTGTACTTATATTGACTGAAAAGTATAGAAATGATAAAATTTCCAAATAACAACATAATTAAATGTATTTTGATGACGTACAACCGAAGTCTGAACATACTATGTATAAGAGAGTGAAAAACATTACAATTTACAAAATTTAATTGTAATATTATACGAGTTCACTTTGTAACATAGTACGTTTCTATATTTTTAGTAAAATATAGTTTTATAAGTGAAGTGGCAGTTCTTAGTTTGATTAGAGAACTTTTAAATTCTATAGTTTTATGATCAATTTAGGTAATTATAGAAATGTAAACACAATTTATTATTATCCATAATGTTGACACAGTGACACAGTGGCACAGTGATGTTGGGGCTGCCACGATTCTGTAGTGCATCAAACATGTTCGCACAAGCGCACGCTGATGGCTTCCAGGCCGTTATAAGAAAGCGGGTTGCCTCCTTGATGAGCCGAGTTCGTGACAGCACCAACAACATTCTTAGTATAATAAGTGACAAATTTGATTGTCCCTTTATGCGCCATTGGGTACGTACATGTGCACGTACCTAGTGCAGCAAACAGGCTACACAGATACTTTAATTAAATAAATTAAAGGAATTGTATTATTATGTCTACTAACATAGTTTTTAAGTACTAATTATACTATAATATTGTAAATTACTAACAAATTACCGTATGGACTTAGTCTGAAATATATGATTTATTATAATATTCATTAGCGTGGTTTCGGCGTAACTCGAAGCTGCGAGCCTCCCGAGTCCCGAGCCTCGCCTCGAGTACCGCAGACCGCTCGTATCGTGGCGCGGGTAGTCGACAGCACTGTAATTACTGCACGTATTAAGTACGACCGTAGTAGGGAGATATCTGGGATGATGGATGCGGCAGTTAGCGGGCAGTCACTCGCCAGCGCCGCGCGCCGGCTGCGACCACCGCTGAGCACAAATCTATTAACTATACTTAGTACTAAGTAAACGAATTAACGGTACTTAACGTTTTATATTAGAATCGATATATTCTAATGCTCGCAACTGTTAATGTGGGGAACATTAACGGTCTTACCACAAAAGATTTTAACATCTATTGAACAGTTGTTTTGAGACCATTTTGTACTGATTTTTTTTCTAATCAACTGTTCAACAGGTATTTAAATCTTTTGTAATAAGACCGTAATACTTTAAAAAACTAGGCCTTTGCATCCGTTGTGGATGATGTATACAGTATTTTCAGAGCGAAGTAACCACTCCTCAAAGACTGTAGTAATGTAGTTACTGGGACAAAATTTTAAATGACCGTATGGTTGCCCAAGCACATACGATATTATATATAATATTTGACCCAGTCCAGAGGAAAAAACTAGTTAATACGTCTGGGACCAAGTATGTGAGGGTTTCCTCATGATGTTTTCCTTCACCGTATGAGTGTCCGTATTATGTACTTGAGATCAGAAAATGTCTAGAAGTGTGAACCAAGGTCTACCCATTAGGCCACGGACTCTCTTAATGCTATTAAACACCTGAAATTATTATCTGTCTCCTATTTATAGATTTCGAGAAAAATCTTTAGTGATTTTAAACGGAATATAAAATATTTTGTTCAAAATGTTATATAACAGAGATGGACAGAATAAGCAACGTATTCCCACAACGTCGAGAGTAGAGACCAATGTAACGATGTCTCGTCATATGCCAACCCAACTAACTAGATACATCAATCATGTTATGTAGTCCACATCAGACCTCTTTTAATTTTATAAATGCGACAGCGGAGTGTATGTCTGTTATCTAATCACGCTTATTTCAATCTAATGAAATTTGAGCATGGAGATAATTAGAATCTTAAGAAAGGATACGTCTTTCCCATCACGAAAAATTGTACGGTTTCGCGCAACACTGAACGAATGTCTGCGTCGCAAAGTTGGGGGCAACATCTAGTTCAGTATAAAAGCCTACTATTGCATAATTACAGAATGATAAATTTGTAATGATATTGTAGTTTTATGGCGAGCGCTAATTACGATAACGTCGGCGACACGTCCGGCGCCGCGTCGTAAATCCCTCAATATAATGTAAACCGTAAATCATGCGCGACTCGCGACCTACAACCGACTCATATCAATATATTATCCACCTTATTTATGACCATTGACCGCGTAATACTTGCGACTAGCAAGTTGTGGGTTAATATTCAGCGAGGACGGAAAAGGATCGGATATTAATGTTTCAAAGTTACTAAGGTGAGAGTACTGCAGTTTGAATAGGACAGGACTTATTTTAAAGGATGATTTAAAAAACTATCATTTGCAATCTTAGGCCGGCTGAAAACTGGATAACTCTGGCTTTTACGGGGTCCTGATATACCAATACAAAATATTATATATGGTACTCTACGAAAGTTTATACCCAATTTACTTATAACAATAATGTCAGTTCTGTATCAAGTCTGTAATGACACGTCCCCTGCGCGCGATTTACCGTGACGGCAGTGAGGGGGGAAAGGCTGGCTCGGTCACGTAGCTCGCTGCTCTGTTAGGCTTTTATAGTGAATACCTGGCTCTATCATAAGCTCGATTAAATCTCAAATCTCAATAGAGTTTCGTGACGCAAGTTCGTCGCCAGCTACTTTTCAATTTAATTTATGAGTCTCATAAAAGATCTAGATTTTTATAGATTTAGCGGGAAATCTATGGTGTTAAATAACCGAATCCTATACAATTGTTGTATCTTATTTATTTATTAGTATTCAACCATTCGTTCAGACTACTGGAATACCAAAATAAATTATCATAATTCATACATTACTCGTAAGTATATTCATTAAGAAGCAAAAATTGTTAAAAGATAGATTTAGTACAGTTAAGCTACGTATACAACGAAGTAATAAAGTATTTTAATTCTAATATATAATGCTTTCAGTAAAGAGCAGCAAACTTTCGCAAATTTTGTTTCTAGAAAATTACATCGATCAATTTAAGTTTAGTAAATTAAACAATATGTTCGTAATTACATCGTAGATTCAAGACAGTTTAGATAGATTGTTCATTACTTGTTCCATTATTAACATCTTGGATGATTAGACGTGGTGATGATGATGACTGGTAATTATAATGCCGGCGAGAGGTGTGGTCACTGCGCCGGCCAATGGGCGGGTCGCGCGGCCCGCGCCGCCATGATTCGCCGCCTCACCTACCCGTACACGCTATCTAGGGCAGCTAGTACATCCAGACTATCTAGTGCTCACGACTGTAGGTACTCTAGCTCTTGGTTATATTTCATCCATCGTATTGTACTCGAGCAAACTTACTTTTTAACATTTGAAGAAGTTCATAATATTAAGTTTTACGAATAAAACTTCATGGTTATTTTTTTAATGGTTATTTTTACTAAAACCTATCTTTTGAAACCTTAATTAAACACTTATTAAACGCTAATATTATGTCGGAATAAACATTCACCGAGTCCCTGTTTTTTTATTACCTACAACTATTCCCAACATAAGCCTGATATGATCGTTTTCCGTATTGATATCGCAACAATTTTAAAAATAAATCCTAGAGATTATGATTCTCCTAAGACCTAAGCTTTTAGGCGATTATGAAATTGTAGAGTCAAAGAGTTCCTTGCGACTGTCTCTACTTCCTCTACGAACCTCGCGACTACTGCAGGTGGCACCCGAGCTGATGATGTTGGCTGTCTGTAAGTAGGTCCCGTGTGACCGCTACTACAGCTAAGTATGTAACATTAATTAGCAAATATTCTCAGAACTCGTAAAGTCGAGTGTTTCGCGGAAACTCTAACCGAAACTATAACTGCGCGGTTTTACGACAGTTCTACTTGGGAGGTTCACTTACTTTAATTAAAAGCTTTGGCCGCGGCCCGCGACTCACTTTGGACACACTAAATACGAACCCCACGTTAAACCAATCTAAAATGAAATACCGATATAATCCATGCAATGGTATGCCTTTATGTTACCTCACTATGCTGAGGCGAGCCGCAGAACTTACAAATGGATTAAAATTGCTGAGATTTTTTGATCCCAAGCTGTGGCTACAATCTAGTAAATACTGATATTGTAACAAAAAAAAGTCTCTATTTGTATCCAACGGAACGGAAAATATGACGAAGCTATGTAAATCTGGGGCATAGGAATTTTAAAAAAATCGAATCCCTATACATAAACTTTTCTTGTGTAATGGCGATCCATCTTGTGAATATAAAAACTTTGACGTTTAATGAATTAATAATATTTATAACAGGAACTAAGAAGTCGGACAGAGCCTCCAGTCACGGGCATCGCGTCAGAGATGACCCACGGGCCACGATGTCACGCATGGCTAAACACCCTTTTTGTTACATTTTTGTACGTTTCTTTACTAAAGGTATATAAGTAACGTCAGAATCTACTTATTACAGTTATTATGTAGCAAACCTCTGAGGGGCTCTAGCCTTACCAAAACTTTTTGGGGCCCCTAAACGAAGTAAATATAATATCCTTGTTGCTTGGGGAGTGGGGACCAAGTTAAATTAACACGGGTGTACAGCAGTACTACCCTTAATCACCAAATAATAGTCGTTAGTAGTAGTTTTTCAACCTTTTTTATGACTCGGCGGACACGAAAAAATATTTCGCGACCCTTTGCTTTTTTATCATGTAGTTATGTATGTTATATTTTTAAATACATCCTTTTATTAAAATTCTTCTACTTAATATAATATAATTTATCTTTATTGTTTTTTTACTGAAATAGTTCTGGACCTATGGCATGTCTCGACCCCAGGGGGCCGCGACCCAAAGGTTGGAAAAACACTTCACTATTCGATATCCTAAAATTCCATTACTTATGCAGTATGATTCAATATATAAAAGACAAAAAAGGGTAAAACAAAATAGCCCAATGGTAATTAACTACAAGTAGCGAAACGACAGACAGCAAAAAGTGTAATACGAGAAGTACTTAGAGAAATATTAAAAACAAATAAGACGAAAAACGACACGAGCGGAGGGTGCTAAGATTCGACGACGTATCGCTAATTCGACGATAACATTTTTGCAATAAAAATGTGAAATACTATCTGCCGAAACAGCTATTCGTCAAAGAGGACCCGTTGTTAATAGAAATTGAAACTTTTCCACAGATTAGGCATATAAATGGGTACCAAAACTTGTCTTCGGTATTAACTACTGTTTTAATGATTTTCCGTTATCTTCGTAGTTTTAATTACTTGAAAATTAAATATGCACGAAACATTAGCCAAATTAATTGTATCATTCGAAGCTCGGATTTTTTAATCACCGGTGTTTAATATTATTTACGGCGCTCCAGCGACTCTATTGAATTTAAATTTAATAATTAATATAATTATTTTTAATATTAATAATTTATGCATTATGATTTATAATCGAATAATGAATTTAGAATGAGCATTACAATAAGTGAGATAAACGTCTGGCACTGGGCGCTGGGCAGGTGCCTCGTAAACATACAACTAATTTATGTTGGACATATAGCAGGACCTTGCGCAACTCCCGATACCGCTCAGGGGCATTTTCAAAAAAATGTGTACCCCCTGATTTTGCCTTGTCCCTCGACTTTGTTAATTTATTTTGTTGAGATAAATAACTTT
Organism: Aricia agestis; assembly: GCF_905147365.1. NCBI lineage: Eukaryota > Metazoa > Arthropoda > Insecta > Lepidoptera > Lycaenidae > Aricia > Aricia agestis. Next base: position 170,625 of record NC_056413.1, read on the forward strand.
TAACAGAATATATTAATTTAAGTGAAAAAAGTATATGATTAAATAGATATATAAATTGTCGTCTTGTTGTTACTTTACTAAATAAAAAACTTACGAAGGTTTTAAAGTATTGAAAACCATCAAATATACCTGTCCCCTTCCCAACTAAGATGAGATAATGATTGATTTTTAAAAATATCCAGTATTGGAAGTGATTTCTATACATAATTTAAAATCTCAAAAGTTAAATGTATCAGCTGAAAGTATCAAATATATTTTTTTATATGTAATTTCTTTTAAAAATTAATTTGAATTTAAAACGAAAATTTTAGTCTTCCGGAAGTTTCCGTCTTGTGACCGCTCGTTTTTGCAAAAATTCTTCTAATACAGTAATTATTCGGCACGATCTGGCAAAACAACGTATGTTCTTCATCGGTAGGTACGTCTTTTTGTTTTTACTGGCAAACTAACTAGTGAAAAGCGCGGAAATGTTGTTGAAGTGCAGGTGTTTCAATTTCTTTGTTCAGGTATGTGACCAAGTTTTACTGTTATTAATCACTTTTCTTTGATTATTGTTATTGTTTACACATTGCAAAACTTGTATAGTATTTGATACCAAAAATGTATTAGTGCTAAATAAGATGGTTAATTTTTAAACAATTTAAAACAACAAGGAGGTAGCATTATGTGACCTCCGTTGGGTGACTATTTCTACGGTCATTTTTGATATTATCAGGAAAATGCCTTATATTCCGCGTTCTTTTTTGTTTTTTTGTATAATAAACTATATTTCCTATTACATTATAGAAAAAAATTATAGAAAAAAAGAAAAAATTGACATAAAAATTAAAATGAAATTTTATACCCTGTACACGTTTTTCTGAAATTGCCCTCAGACCCGAGATATACTTCATTTCATATTAAGTTCTTAGGGTTTTTTATTACTATTTCAGGATACAAAAATTAATTATATTCAAAACATAATTTAACTTTGCCTTAGTTACAAGAAAAACGCATGTTAAAATGCATTTTAATTTGCGAATAATATCTGCGCGTGCACTTTTTTTCAATGTCACATAGTTGTTATAATATGAGATTGTTGTTGATAATATATACATAGATATTATAACATTACATTCATGATTGTGCACGTTCTATCTGCTATCCTTATCCAATCTCTCTCCGTACTGCTGCTGGAAGAGATTTATATTAGAAATAAGCAGATCCTTTTTGTCGTCTTACTGTGTAAATTATTATTTTGTTATTGCTTGTGCACAATAAATCATTAAATAAAAATAAATAAAAATAGTTGCAACTTACAACACTGTTGAAGAAGAACCTAGGTATACTATATTTTACATAATAATAATATTATGAGATGAAAATTTACTGATCCAAGTGTACTTGCTTATATTATGATTAATCGGCTATCGGCTCATAATAAATTACGTTTTCGTAGCAGTCGTAAGGAACTTAGTTCCTCACTTACTCTAGTATCCAGTAGAGTTAGAAGCTAGATACTAGGGTAGAGAAATTTTGTATTAATAGTAATTATGTTATAGTGTATATAATTCACTGACAATAGTAAGAGCTAAAATATATTTTTTATTTGACTTTGATAATTACCGTACTTGGTACTATACAAAAAAGGAGAGCATTAGACCAGTAACAGGCATAGTTGTAACAAGGTATCAGTCTGAAGTTCATCTTAGAATATATTACCTGTAACTAAGATGAACTTCAGATTGATTATTATTAAGTAATTTACCGTCAGAAGCTCAGTTACTATTAATATTAGTTTATTATTAGTGCTTCTATGTGCTGTTTTCATTCAGTGTGCTCAGTGGAGGGGTGTTTAGAGTTACGTACGTACGTACGGACAAACATAAGTATATACTCGCTGCGATAGCACGCTCGTAAAACTATATTATATGGCCATAAAATATATATTCGTTAATTGCCTTTTCCTTGTAAACTGCTAAATCTCCCCCAATGAGGTCACATTACAATTTTTTTTGTCCACGGTTACGCTATCTTGTCGTTTATTGCATTTAACTTGCATGTTATATTATGGCGTCACATTAACATTAAACAATACGTTTTTGCTTACTTTTTTATAACTTTTGGTTTTCTATTTCTACCAAAAATCGTTTCATAAAAACGCTAGAAATATCTAGGCAAAACGTTATCTACACATAATTTAGGAAACAAAATGTTTCGGATAATATTGATAATTGAGCTGCGTGGCGATAAAAATGCAGTTCGTTATTTTGCAGTAATGAACGCCCGGGGGAGGAGGGGGGCGGGGGGGTGCGGCAGGTGCGGGCTGAGCCGATAACGATGACGTTTTGATGGCCGAACTCGGTTCCCTCGTCCATTAGTGCCCGGCCTATTGGTCCAGTAATGGCCACTTTCATTAATGCCTCGCTCCAGGATTTATTGTTGCGTAAGGACGTGGGGGAGGAGGGAGGGGGGAATCGCGACATCTGATGGCTCCGATAACTAATGGAGAGCTAAAAAATTGACGCGCGGTACGTGGTAACTAATGTTGACCGCACCGACGGCTGTCGTTCAAACTTCGTTGTATCACAGAAGATATAAAATAGAGTTAGATCTCTGTCTACCGTGTATTACGATTTACGATGTATCTTGCACACCTCCTATAATATTATGACTTAATACAATTACAAATTATAATTTTTAAAATAAAACATATTCTAAGCAAAGTTGAAAATTAGTCCTAATGAATATTGGTAATAGAAAAGTAACAAGTAACATTCTGGAATCTGGATTGTATATTTTATAATAATGTTAAATAAAGATATTTTAAAACAACGTCCATGGACTCACCCTGGAATAGTGAACCCATAAAATCACTGGAAGCCACAGTCATGAAGTATTTAAACACATGAACCTAGGGCATTAAGTGTGTTTCTACTTTCTAGTAATAGCTATAACTAGAAGCACACTTGATGACTTGATGACTTGATGACAAAAACATCAAAATCGGCCCACCCGTTTAGATGCTACGATACCACGGACACACACACAGACAGACAACAAACACAAACTTATAACAAACTTTTTGTGAGGGGTTAAAATAATATTGCATGATATAAACATTAAATGTAATAAAAAAATATTACATTAAATGTAATAATAATATTATATATGATGTAATATAATATTTTGTATTTTTTCACTTTCTTAACATAGTACTGTAGTGCCTAAAATCTAAATGATTTGTTGATTTTGAGCTTACGAGGTAGATCTTATATAGATTTGACGTCGTGGAACTTATATTATGCTAGTGTTATGTAATGTAATTAATAAATTAAAAAAATAATAAATTAAGGAATATTAATATAAGGAGTATTATTTTTATTTTATTTTATTTTATTTGGTTTGTCAACAATTGATTACACATTTAAGAAATACAATTTTAGGTTACAGTAAAAACGCATATCAATTTCTTATAGAAAAACACCGCATTCACAATATCATAAAATTAACTAAAAATATTTATATTATATAAAAATAATATATTTATCATGCATTACAATTTGCTTAAAGTATTATTATAAATAGGCTACTTGACCTAATTATTATTATTATAACTAGTTCCAAAAGCAAAAAAAAGGACCACGAATTTTGCGATGAGGTAATGAATGTGAGAGCAGCAGTCATTACGTCGTCCGGCAGTAAAATGAAATACTCGCGGACGATTACAATGATTTATGTCCTAGTAATTGTATACCGTATAGTGTATACCTATTGTGTATTGTATACAGCCCGGAGTATTGTCTCTCGGAACGTTAAAATGTTATGGCCGCTGCTAGAGTTTCAGCGAAAACCTTCACGTCATTCTCTTTATTAGGGACATAAAACTCGCTAAAAGTACACAACAGTATAATACACGTCTTACTGCTAGCTGAAAAACAAAATATTGGGTAGTTTATCTTGGAAAATCCCAATCAAACTTAAATTGTCGTAATTTTCGGGCTTGCAAAATAAAGACTTGTACTTACTTACAATCTATTCTTTGCAAAATTTTAGAAACAACGTACTAGATCATTACGATTTGTGCGGGATTAAATAATTATAATAAGTAAATACTATATTCTTTTTGTCGCCAAAAGCTTTAGTCTCCAGACATAAGAGATAGAAAGTGTAATAAAAATATATAGGCTTGGACCCACTGAATAAAAAAGAAAGTCAAATATTAAATTCCTTATTCTTTGTAATTAATCAATATTTAAATATTATTGTGAGATACATTTGACATCCCTATCCAATTAAAGATAACAACATTTCTGCATTTTTTTAGGGTTCCGTAGCCAAATGGCAAAAAACGGAACTCTTATAGATTCGTCATGTCTGTCTGTCTATCTGTCTGTCTGTCTGTCCGTATGTCACAGCCACTTTTCTCCGAAACTATTAGAGCTATACTATTGAAACTTGGTAAATAGATGTAGTCTGTGAACCGCATTAAGATTTTGCTACAAAAGGGAAAAATTATTAAAAATTTTAGGGTTCCCCACAGGTACAACCATAAAGTTAAGGTATATTAACTTTATGGGTACAACTGAAACAAAAAAAAATCTTGAAGACCTATCTATGGATAGGTCTTCAAAAATCATATTGAGGTTTTTCATATCATTTTTCTCTAACCTTAAGAAAACCTATTGAGTTTGGAAAAAAATCCTCGTGAGCAATTGAAGATTAAAGACCAGTCTACAACTTAGACGAAATTGCCGGGCTACCTGGCAATTTCGTCTAAGTTCAACCTCTATAAAGTCTGGTGCAACATAAAGCGCAATACCGAAAAATATATACGTTGTAGACTGGTCTTTAATGTTCAATTGCTCACGAGGATTTTTTTCCAAACTCAATAGGTTTTCAAAAAAAAAAATGTACCGTGGTCATCGATTTTTCTGCAAATATTCTATAAACTTCCTAACCTGTTGGCTTAGAGCATTGAAAATTTTATATTTAATTATCAGTTACACAACAGTTCCTCACGAGGAATTTTTAATCGAACAATCACGTCCATGTGAAAAGTATAATTTTCTCCTATTTCGCCTTAACAAGGACGCGGCGAGCGTCGTAAGCGCCACTGTACAAGGCACGCTGATATGAATGTTATTTTAATGTCATTTACGTCGATATTCGTACTGACAGACATCGACCTGCTAATTTCAGGGCGGTATCAGCCTTAATAGTTTACGAGAGAGACTCTTCCAAAGTGGTAAAATGTGTGTCGCCTCCTCTAACTTCTAAACTAGGGGCATAATAAGTCTAAAAAAATATAACTACCAACTAAAATTGGTTTGAACGAGATCTAGCAAGTAGTTTTTTTATACGTCATAAATAGTAAACCTTAATTTAACTTTTATTAAATCAACTGAAATATAAAAATAAATCAAAAACCTTTTAATGTTTTTTTCCTTTCCTGATCAATGACAAACAAACAGAAGGAGAACCGAAGGAAAAAATTGATATGAGTAGGTAACCAGCAACTACGCTTACCTAACGATAACCTTAAAAATACTTTCACGAATGTATTCCAAAAATTTAATAGTTTTTTTTTATGACTTACGACGCATTATATTATGAGCATTAAAGATAATCTGAAAGTATTTCAGCACGAAAGCGTCCGGCTAGCTCTGCCGACTCACGACTGGTAGGACGCTATAAAACTTATCTTTACGACGAGTTTCATGAACATAAAACTTTAATTACAAACTAAACGGTTATTTAGTCGATAACTCTTTACTCCGCGGTGTGCGCGGTGTACGGTATCTCGGCGTAGATTTGGTCGGGACCGATAGCCGACTGAGTACTGAGTAGGAGCAGAGGCTGAAGCGATAAACTCATACTTTACGGACGGTCAGCAGAGGAAAATTTCCTTTCTTAACTTAAACTTCTACCTTACTGAAAATAATAAAAAATCTTTACCATAATATTATATACTACATAATATACATAGCTATGTGAAATTATAATGAGCTCGGCTAGCTTGATAGCTATGTGAAATTATAATGAGCTCGGCTAGCATGATAGCTATGTGAAACTACGGTGCCAGTTGCCACAATCAAGATAACGTAAACATAATGGAAAAAATCTCGGAAGTATTCATAACGTTAAGTCTATTGACTATTGAGTAATTTTAAAATAAATAATATTATAGGTATATTATAATTTCACTGTTTAATTATAATATTATTATCATATAAAACCGCGGTCGTTTAAATACAATAAAAACGTATCGGTGGACTCGCCGATGGAATAAAATAAATAATAAATTAAGTAAATATTACACCTGTACACGGATAAAAACCGTAAATAAATCTAATATAGATACCGACGGACAAGACTTTAATTATGTTTAAATTAAAAATTAGCGATAGCGCAGGAGGTATGTGGTGTATAGTGCGAGCTATCTGTAGATAGCGGAGTTTACGTCGCAGATAGCGACCCCCCCCCCCCCCCCCCGCCCCGCGCCCCCCACGAGCCCGCGCTTAATGTATCATATATTATAATTAGCTTTATCTTCTAATTCAATAATTATAAATAATTTATTATGTTATACGAGGCCGAGCGGTCGAGTCGGTCCCGTCCCGGAGGAAAACGTTGATATATTATCCTAAATTAAATCGAATTCGGAATTCATCCTCGTAAATAATATATCGACTCATAAAATATGAATTAAAATTAAACACCGTCGACGCCTCGCTGCCTATTGTCAACATTCGCTCGGACGTTTTCCTGTTGTCGTAGCAACTAGCAACGTGGCCGGGCCCCGGGGGCTGACGACAAAGACTTCTATTTAATAGAATTCTTCGGCTGACGACGGGGATATTCCATAGATAATAACAGCATGTAGTGTACGAAGTTTTTTGAAATCGTTACCGAGTTCCGACTCGCATCTGTCTCCGGCGACCTACTTATCGCGCCTAACGAATATATCAGACAATGGAAATAATGAAATATTTTTGTACACGATTCTCTTATCATCCATATTAAGGCAATTTAGATAAGCTCGCGATTACGTTTTATATAACAGCCGTATTAATGTTTTGTTTATATGTAATATTACGTTATAATTTGAGCAGCTAAATCTGTTTTGGTGTTTCGGGTTTCGTAGCGCCGTCGTAGAGGTGCTACGAAACGCGATGTAATAGTCAATTTTTTTATTCAGACATAATACGATATCATACCTTTCTTTTTAGGAATCCAATATTACGAAATTGCAGCGGGACAGTTTTTTCGGAGCCTAGTTATTTTGTTTTTAGATCTCACGACGATTTCGGTACTTCAATAAAACTAACATAGGCGTGTAGTTCTGGGATATGGTGGAGCCCATATTCCTGCATTCGTCGGGAATCCGTTAGATTCCCGACGAATGCAGGGTTTGTGGTGGTGACGGATTGAAGTGGGCTCCGGAGTGTCGGTACAAGAGCGGGCGCAACAAATGATCGCGACACAGTATCGTGTCGATCGCGGCTCGTTATCGCGTCATCAGATGTTCTCGCGATAAGCCCCGCGCCGCCGCCCGCTGCCGGGAGCCGACGACGTGTTGTTACACGATATACATTATGCATATTGTATTATCTCAGTGGACCAAACAGTTTTCGGAAAAAGTAATTTCTGTCAATTTGATATTCTAAAAATACATACATATTATATTTTTATCCATCATTATATTCTTCACGTATTTAAAATTAATATGTAGCACATTTCTGGTGTAACAAATAATCTTTCGACGTTTTGTACCTGCGTACTAAATTCCCAGAAGTATTTACGTATATATTCAAAGACAACCAATATAAATGCACGACAACTTTTAATACTACTTTGGCTCGTTAGTTGCCATAATTTTTGTTAATTAACATAAAAATATATTTAATACATATCCCATGTTGGATCGTAGCATTGTTATCACTCTAATGCGGCTCCCATCCCTTTGTAGTCGGGACTGTAACACGGAAACACGTTTAAACCTCTCCCGGAATGCTGGAACATCGTCTGGTGTCGAGCCCGGCCGCCCGCGGGCCTCGCCACTCCGCTGAGACGCCGCTAGAACCTGTTCCGAGCCCGAGCTAATGTGGAGGTCATATTATACGGCCGACGGCACTCCACATACAATATATTTGTGCAGCTATACTACGTTATATGTTGGTATAATTCATTTAGTGCCACTGTAACACTAAAAATAAGTGGAGAATATGACGTGGTTCAGTTTATTCTGATCGCATTTACAGTAATTTTATTTTTGTGAGACATGCTGGTGATAGGTCGCTACAACTGTAACAATATACTTTGTAAAATATTGGCGTTGGAGCAGGAAAATAAGCGCTAATTGTATGCAATTTGAAGGGCGAGCTAATGTAAAGTACAATAATGGACATTGAAAAGTCTACGGGCGTAGATAGCCGGGGCTGGTTATCTGTGTTTTATTACGTTTCTCGCCGCGTGCACTCGCCTCTAATTTATGATTTTTGTTTAATTAACAATCAAACGTTTCGTTGTATAAATTAAACAACCGATGACGTTTATTATCTGGGGACACTCGTGTAATAAATAAGGATGCGGCCGCTCCGTGCGTTTCGATATATCACGCGTCGCGAGCGCTTTTTGGAGATAATTTTAGCGGAGCTCGGCCTCCACTCTCGAACCCCGAGGGTCGCCGGGGTCGATACGTTCACAAATCACGGGCCCTCGACGAGAATTATTTGTTTTGTTTGTTTCACTTTTATTATACTTAACGAGGAAAATCCAATTTAGGTACAAACTTTATCATTAGGTTAGGACAGAAGAAAATACATAAAGAACCCTTTACCAGTCTAAGGCCGGCACACGTTAAAATGACGAAAGGGTTATTATTCCGACTGCCGTTAAACTTATACTTTTAGGTTTAGGTTTAAAGAATTTATTCTCAGACGACATACAGTCACTTATATGAGAACTTAAAACTAAAATTACATTTTTTTACAGTTGTCATATTACAGTAATATATATATTATAAAGAAACAGTAATATGAGTTGTTTTGATTTGTGTTCCACGAACAATATAATATTTTATATTAGCTTTAAGTAAGTTTAATTAATTTTATTTTATAAATAAACTAGCGTCAGATCTTTAGTTAGAGTAAGTTACTTACAAAAAGAATTAGCAAAATCTGTTCAGGTGCACCCAAGATTTGCTTACAAAATATACATTTAGCAGATTCATTCCATGGTTAAGGTTTTATAGAATTGAGTGAATGTGTTGTAATAGTTTTTTTGTGTTTTTTTTTTAACATCGACAAGCAATTTGTTGTACTATTGTGCTGCCTCAAAACTCATGGTGTTCTTGCCATAATTAATACGAACTTTTGTTAATACAAGTAAGCCCGGTCGGCGATTACTGCGACTAGAGATTTGTGATGTCTTTATAAAATTTAGGTTAATAATCACATATTCTATGCTCATCACGTAAGCATAACAAACCTATCCTTTACTGTGACTAAAAACATGGGTAGGTACACATAATATATTATGATAATTAGGGGGCAAACGAGCAAACGGGTCACCTGATGGAAAGCAACTTCCGTCGCCCATGGACACTCGCAGCATCAAAAGAGCTGCAGGTGCATTGCCAGCCTTTTAGGAGAGAATAGGACCATAGGGGAGGGTAGAGATGGAAAGGAAATAGGGGAGGGTAGGGAAGGGAATAGGGTAGGGGATTGGGCCATCGGTAAACTCACTCACTCGGCGAAACACAGCGCAAGCGCTGTTTCACGCCGGTTTTCTGTGAGAACGTGGTATTTCTTCGGTCGAGCCGGCCCATTCGTGCCGAAGCATGGCTCTCCCACATAAATCTCGTATAAATTAAAAAATTAAACCTATAAATTTTTATTATCATTAAAAAATATATTATTATCATTGGTTCAGTGTTAAGTGTTAACAGACAAACAAAAGAGACTGACGCACTTTTGCGCGGATTTAGGTTTTCATTGCATGGTATATGTATATATACTATATTGTTAATAATTTAGCGTTTTGTTTGTTGGGTTCGCGTGTTGTCGGTAATCGAAGATAGGCCTACCGCGCCCCGCCGCGCCGTCCGCGGGCCGCGGGCAGCGCCAGCGGTGTTGGAACTCTTATAATATTGTAATTAAACGTAACGTTGTAACGTTTACGAGTACGTTATCTACGAGAGGTTTACGACTTACGTGTGCCGTAACTTTACCACATTTAACTATATTACTCGTATTGTAAATTATGTAAACGAGCCGGGCCTCGCTAAGTAGGTAGGAGGTATATAATATTCATGTTCTATCCGTTACTTACTCGAAATGTATCGACTAGATAAAATCTTTTATTACGGATAAATATCCGTATATCTGTATAATAATCCTATTAATATTATAAAGCCGAAAGTATGTGAGTTTGTATGTTTGTTACTTCTTCACGCCTAAACGGCTGGACCGATTGCGACAAAATTTTACAAGAAGGTAGCTGACATCCTGGATTAACACATAGGCTACATTTTTTACCGACTTTAAAAATGGAGGATAAGTTATGTTCGTTTTTTAAATTTTTTTATGTTCAACGATTACTCCGCTGTTTGTGAACCGGGACTTTGCCCTGGCCCGTCTGCTTGGCGTGCTGCGCCCCCCCAACCCCCCCCCCTGGTAGTGTTGCTTTTTACGAAATGGTGTCACGTCGTTAGTGCTGAGTTTAAATTCTCATTCTTAGGATGAAACTAAGTTATTTATCATAAATGTGAATTTATACTAACCTTAACTAAACACGTACAGATTTCGAGTGCCATTTGACAAATAGGCTTTCGTCCCGGCGCCTACTTGGGGGGCTGCGCTCCCCCAAACCCTCCCCCCTCTTGGTAGGATTTCTTTTAACGAAATGGTGTCGCGTCTTTAGTGCTGCGTTTTAATTCTCCTTTTTAGGAACAAACTTAGTTATTTATCATAAATGTGAATTTATTCTAACCTAAATTAAGCATACAGATTTTGAGTGTCATTTGATTAATAGGCTTTCGTCCCGTCGTCTACTTAGGGGGGCCGCGCCCCACCAATCCCCTCCTCATGCTAGTTTCGCTTTTAACGAAATGTTATCGTGTTGTTAGTGCTGAGTTTAAATTGTCCTTTTTAGGAACAAACTAAGTTATTTATCATAATTTATGTGAATTTCTACTAACCTAAACTAAACACAGATTTAGAGGGTCATTTGATTATCAGGCTTTCGTCCCATCTTCTACTTCGGGGGCTGCGGCCCCCCAAGTAGAAGACGGGACGAAAGTCCCCGTTCCTTTTCATGTCACAAACGAAAACCCCCGTTCCTTTTCATGTCACAAACGGCAAAGTATTCATTTGTCATAAAAAATCACATCTAAACATAAAATATATATTTTATCTCCTTCGTTTTGGAAATCAGTTAAAAACAATAGTATAAGACAGAATAATCAACTTCCATCTCTGTCATCCAAATTGATGTTTCCGATTATCAAATTCAATTCGTTTTGTCTCTTATACCAATAACTATTTACCTATGAAAACACAATTTAGTTTACCTAATAAATCGCGGGTAACACTTAACGAGTAATTACGCTAGAAGGATTTTTCGTATCATATTATTTGGGAACTGACTTTTCCGCGGCTGCGTCGTAACTCGATCCTAACCAATAACTGAAGAGATTTCATTTTGGACTCTACAGTAACTACTGTTTAATCTATCATACGAAGATCATATTATTATGTAGTTGTTTAAGTCAATCACAATTTCAACTTTTGAAAAGCTGCGGATATAATTATTTATGATTGTACTATGTTTTACAAAACAACTGCATGCAGAAAAGTAACTAATTATATGTTATCATAATTTTAATTAAGAAATAATTATATCCGCCGTAAATAATATTCTAGGTCATAATAAATGTAATATTTTGTGTAAATTAGTAGCAGCTTGTTAGCGCTACGAGAAGGTGTTATCTAGCTTCTACAATAAAAGTCTAGTAACTTACGAGTTACGACCAAGGTCATACATTATTATATTATATAATATATTTGAAACTTTTTAAAAATAACAGCAGGAGCTTCTATACTCGCTGTCATAATATTATTCTAAACTATCATAGTCAGTAGAAGTGTTCGCGATGCGCGTCGACCGTCGCGGTCGGACACTGTACACAACACACAACAATAAAACATTAGATACGTTGAACACTCGACGTTCACAACATCATTAAGTTTTCATCTACTAACAACATTTACGATGTTACATGAATTTTAATATCTTGTTGGAATTACTCGGTAAATATTAATATTTTAATTAACCAATTTAAGTGCAAATTACAAAATAAGAGCCCCGTGGTTATGGTATATACTCGTAGTAGCGGAGTGAGGCCGTCACGATGTCGACAGCACGGATACACACCTAACATCATACACTAGCTCCTGTCCGTTACTCTGCATATTATATATTATATGACTCTGTACTCTACATTCGTGAAAGAAAATTACAATCTATAATTAGCCTTCATTTTAGTTATTTTTAAGTTCATCATCATCATCATCACCCTATTGCCGTCCACTGCTGAACGTAGGTCTCGTAGGTCTATTTTATTTTACCAAAGGCATGTAAGTTTTTCATTACATAATAATTATTTTATTTTTAATTTTTTATTTGACCATTTATTTCAGGCATCTAGGCCCATACAGACAAATACCTTACAGTCTAACATACATATTCATATTATAATAAATACCTTAAGGACTAACATATACATATTATTATTATACACTTAAAAACTACACTTTGTCACGTGTTGACTTCGCACCCTTGCTCTCGTCCTTGCCAGGTCGAGAAGACTTGGTTTTGCGGCTCTCCGTAGACTTACGGCTAAACTTACGGCTAATAATATAATAATTATTGTGATTTGTGTTATGTTGCGGTGAACTACGCTCGCAAAGATTTCCAAAAACTCATTTTTATAATATTATTGTGTTAATGTAAACATATGGTAGTATGAGTTTGCTTATAGGAACGATAAGCTATGAGGAATAATTTCGGAAATCCATCAATTTCCGAAATTATTTCAAAACCCCAATTATTAAGTTCATAAACATTAAACACATTGACATCACATTTAGGGCCTGTTTCACCACTTCCTGATAAGTGTCGGATAGGCTATCTATACCTTATCTGACAGATACTCTATATTCTATCTGTCAGATAAGTTGCGGATAGCCTATCCGACACTTATTAGTGTCTTGCCCGTTATAAAACCGTCTTTAAAATATATTATAATTTATATTTTTTATGTTACATCAATATGGTACGAATTAAATATATTTTAGGTTAGTATCTTTGTGTTTTCTTTGTTTATATTATATACCTTAAAACTTTCTGAATAGTTCTCACTCAAAAAGAAGGTACTTGAATTACCTTGTCCTAAATTAAAAATAGTACAGTCTACATCTTAATATTATGTTCTCGAATAATATTAGTCCTCTCTTGCTGTAAAAAACGAATACCTCTTGTCGCAATAACCTAAAGTATTTGATCCAAAGAGATCGGGGCGAAATAAAAGAACGTAATGTTCCTTCATCATTAGTGAATGACTTCGACGCGGCCCGGACTCGTCGCTGCTCGGGAGATAAGCGCCAGACGACTTTTGTTTCACCGTCGGATTCACCTTAATGAGAGATTATAATAATTACCGATCATTAGTCTTCCGATGAGTGTGACCACTACCAGTTGGTAAGTGGTATATCGCTGGACGAGGAAGCTGACTCGATGTATACAGGAGTTCCGAGCGTCCGACGGCGTGGGCGCTACAACGGAAAATTTTTCAATGCCCTTTCGAATATCCACTGGAGCTGAGTACGTTTAAGGTTTGTAAAATTACGGATTACTAAAAAGTTGCAGTTACGTCACACATTTTAAAGATTTTAAGGGTAGCCATCGCAAACTAGTAAGCAAAGTATGAGTTAGATTAATGTTATTTGAAGCTGATACATAAACCTAGTAAGTTGTTACTAGGAGAGCCGTTATTGAATTTCTCTTGATAACCACATTGTTGCGGAATTACTTATTCATGTGTCGCAAAAATTATTTTGGACGATTCATTGCCAGGAAAACGGCAAGTAGCAAGGTTTTTCACGAGATAAATGGGTTGTTGACTTATTTCATTTACATCATTAGAAAAAAAATATATAAATTTAAAGCTAAAAGTGACATTCATTGTAGAAACACCAGAAATAAGTACAAGCTAGATTTGCCAGTGATCAGACTTAGTAAAGTCAGTAAATCTTTTAAAGGTCAATGTATACGCCTTTTCAATAAAATCCCAGAAAACGTTCAAAATCTTTCCAAAGCCAAAGCCTATTATAAGGTCAATGATTTCATAAACGATGGCACATCTTGGGAGTAGGATGGCTGCTTACAAGGCTACTTCTACATTATTGTACAAGACTTACTATGTATGTATGTTGACATTGTATAATTTTAAGTTATAGCATTGTAAATTTTATTTTAAAAGATTAATTTTTTTTACCTCACTTTTTTTTTGGTTCTTCTCGCCGGGATAGTTCCCGAACCGGTGGTAGGCACCGTAGCTAATATTAACATTCTGAAAGTATTTTCTTAAAATCTACTCAGAAAAAAAACTTTTTTTTTTTATTTATCAAAAAATGGATAAAAAACAGTTTTGTAAGTTGATGGTGTGTCATTTGGGTGATTTGGGTGTAGCTGTGAGTTTCTGGGGTCTGCTTGGATTTCTTTGCTAGGATTTGCCTGGGTATACCTAAGTGCTAGCCGGGCATTGGTGCGACCGCCGACTGCCGAGCCGTACCCTAGGCGTGCGGCGGTCGGCGACGGCGCGGCGCCGCTCACGCCGTGGACAGCATTCCGCCGCGCCGTAATGGTGCCCTTTAATAAATCGAGGCCCGGAGATAACGCGCCGGCTGCTTTGTACCGATTCTATTATTTCATGATCCGATAAAAAAGGAGTAAAGCCTCGGCCTAAACGCAGGAATGTCGGAGAGTTCGGCGGGCGCCGGCGCCGGGCGCATTAGCCGCGCGCCCGCGACATCGCTTACACATTAGCCCTCCGCGCGCCGCCGCCCGCGCCGGAACGACACAACCGCCGCCGCCTGCGAGCCGATCTCGACCCTCGCCCCGGGACGCACGGTCCCCGGCCGCGAAGCCGCGGGGAGGACTTGCGACGCAGAGAGGTCCGGGTCCGGAGAAGCGGCTCGGCGGGGAACGGCACATGTGACTGTCGCTGCACGCGACCGTCGTCCCTCGGCCGGGGATGCAGGGGGTGGTTTGGCGTGCAGGGGATCGGGTGCTGACACGCCGCAGTCGACGAGCTCTTCCCGCCCACTTATCGAGCGGACACTTTGCGCGGGTGTAATATATCAGCGGCGGCCGGCGCCTAATGAGTGCCCCGGCCCCCGGCCCGCGGCCCGCGGCCCGCCGGCTGCTTATCTCGGGGCTGGACCCGCGGGACTGGACGTGAGAACTGTCGGCGACAGCGGCGTAGTCCTCTTCGCCCTCAAAGTGTAAAGAGATGACCAGTGACCGAACACTAGGAGCCAACCCCGCGTTGCAGAGCTAATCTACATGCAGATAATTACATAACAATATATTAATTCAAATCTTAAGACCTTTGTAACACTACATTCTTGCAATAAAAATATTCTATTCTATTCTCATACCACTCGTCTGCTACTATTGCTGCCAGCTATAAAGCTATATAGTATGAATCAGTAACGGTTATCCTTTCATCTTCTCGATAATAATCGATGTTTCAGTGTATGTCGTTTATATATATCTGAGGTCTGAGGTCAAATGAATGGCCTCTCTGCAGGATTTCTTGATTGGATACAATTAAACATAGTATTTGAATATCGAACATGATATTGGAGATTGCGTATTTTATTTTGAGATGATACATATTTTTATGAACCTACGCTTGTGAACATAAAACGACCACAAAACCAAAACCCGTCGGTAGTAAGTAGTGATTTATTAAAAAACTGAAATATTAAAACAAGGACTGGTCCACGACTTTTACCTAATTAATTTTTTATATAACATTATGAACCACACTTTCAGAACCCGGCAGGACAAAACGGAAATAATTTATTTGAATGACTGTAAAACATGGAATACCTAACTACATTCCAGTTTAGTACCTACTTAAAATTTAATGAAGAACTTGTATAATAAGATTGTACTGTAGGCTCTAATTGATGGAATATCATGTTAAACACTAATAAAACACTATTAACTTGCACTTTTTCTACATATTTTTAGGGTTCCGTACCCAAAGGGTAAAAACCGGCCAAGTGCGCGTCGGGCCACGCGCAATATAGGGTTCCGTAGTACCGCTAGTTTTTTAAAATGTTTGTATGGTCATCGGTCAATGAATGTAGGTACATTTACATATAACGTATTTCACACTACTAACAACATCATCTCAGTTACTTTCAAAGGAATTTGAACGAAAAGTTCCTTTATACTTCGCCGAATACATTTTTTTTAGTTGATCGACTATTACTCAATAACTTATGATGTCTTCTTAGCCGTGATAGTTTTCCTTTTAAATGCAGCATATTTTCTACTCCCGTGAATTTTTTCACATTTCCAGAAGCATCCGTTAGTTGGTAGAAAGTTGGAAGAACTAAAACTTAATATTTCACAAACGGATCCCTAAATCGGAAAATGATCTATGAATACTCATAAAATTTTTAAAAAACCTATCCAACGACACCCCACACGATGGGGTGGACGTGAAAAAAAAATGATCCCTGCTTGATGTGTACGGAAGGTGCCACAAAAAAAATATTTTTTAAAGATTTCATGTACCATTTTGTCGGTATCATTAATATTATTATGTTCATTCATGCCAAATTACAGCTTTGTAGGTCCTATAGTCCGCAATGATCCGCGATGAGCAAAACCGCGGACAGACAGACGGACAGACGGACAGACGTATGGACAGACCGAAACTATAGGAGCCCTTATAGTTTCGGTATCTTGACTATGAAACCCTTAAAAATTTTACCCTATTACTAAGACTTCGTTGTCTGTCCGTACGTCTGTCCGTACGTCTGTCCGTACGTCTGTCCGTACGTCTGTCCGTATGTCTGTCCGTACGTCTGTCCGTCTGTCCGTCTGTCCGTCTGTCCGTCTGTCCGTCTGTCCGTCCGTCTGTCCGTCTGTCCGTCTGTCTGTCTGTCTGTCTGTCTGTCTGTCTGTCTATCTCCAGGCAGTATCTCAAAAACCGCTATAGCTAGACTTTTGAAATTTTTACAGATTGTGTATAATTTATCTTTTGCCGCTATAACAACAAATACTAAAAACAAAAAAGGTGTCAAGGGACACCCGAATGGAACGAAGTTATTACTTATGTTCAAAAAACCTGAATACAATATAATATTATTATTTATTAGCGAAGGGTTCCGTACCATTAAAGAGCAAAATTAGGCCAAAATTGTATTTTTTGTATGGGATTTTGGAGCCCCCTTAATTTTTTATTTATTTTAATATTATTATTAAATATATAGTACACATATTATAACTAAGTACTTTGAGAAAAATTCAAGTACCTACCTGTTGCCATTATTGATATCACATTGATATTATAGAGCAAAAAAGGCCAAAAAAAATCACATTTGTATGAGAGCCCCCCTTAAATATTAATTTTATTTTGTTTTAAGTATTTGTTTTGAGACGTCCTAATTAGTATTTACGGCGTCTTCGTCAGTTTCAGAGCTACTGCTGGATATTTTAGTGTCTCTCTGGCGTTAAACAGCATTCCTACCAGCGCCTTCTCCATCGTGGTTACATCCTCTACGTCATGAAACACTCTTACATGTAATGTGACCCCCGGGGACCCCGGGGCCAAATTACGATTGACGACCAATCTGAGGGGGCCAAATTACAATTATTGCTAATTTTTAAACAAACGTACCAAACATATTTATTAAATGTTTAATTTTATATTTACCTTTTAAATTCCGTAGGAAAACAGTTTGATGTATCCGATGTTAGAACACAAAAGCCAAATATTTCTGTTTCTTAACAACTATCGAAATAAAATCACACGTACTTAGGTAGGTACACTTAAAAGTTTCGCCGGTCGCAAGTTTAAAGTTTAAACTCGATAAATTGACAATCGAACTTGACAGCCTCTGTTGGATTTGTATGGTGCTAAATTAGTAGCATGCCGCGAGCATCCAATTCCACCAAAATTATACTGGATAGCGTTGTTAAAACATTAAAATATTGAAGGGGGCCAATATATTATGTGCAGGGGCCACATTACCACCTTTTCCCTATAATTTGTTCGTAAGTATAAATTTAATCAGCTGTTGCTATTTAAAAACTGTAGGCGCTCGAATAATATTAATCAGCTTATTCAGTAACTAGCTGTCGCCCGTGACTTCGTCCGCGTTGACTTTAGTTTATAATTGTTCCCGTACATCGGTTGAGTCGTTTACGCGGAAATCAGAAAAGCATATTGTGTGGGAACCGCACATTTTTCCGGGACAAAAAAATCCTTGTCCCAGCTTCAAATTAGTACATAATATCTGGAAATCTCCATGCCAAATTTCATCAAAATAGTTTAGGCGAGAATCATAAAAGTTTATTGTGCGGGAACCGTATATTTTCCGGGATAAAAAGTATCCCTTGTCCTTTCCCGAGACTGAAAGTATTGCCATACCAAATTTCATCAAGATAGATTGAATAGTTTAGGCGATAATCATAAAAGTTTATTGTGCGGGAACCGTACATTTTCCGGGACAAAATAAGTATTCCTTGTCCTTTCCCGAGACTCAAATTATCTCCATACAAAATTCCATCAAAATAGATTGAATAGTTTAAGCGCAAATCATAAAAGTATATTGTGCAGTAACCGTACATTTTTCCGGGAAAAATGTATCCTATGTTCTTTTTCAAATCGGACTGGTAGTTCTTGAGATTAGTGCGTTCAAATAAGCCCTTTCAAATAATTTCCCCCATTTTTTCCACATTTTCCTCTATTTCCTCGCTCCTATTAGTTTTAGCGCGATAAAATATAAGCTTTTGATTTCCTCGATAAATAGGCTATCTAACACTGAAAGAATTTTTCAAATCGGACCAGTAGTTCCTGAGATAAGTGCGTTGAAATAAGCCCTTTCAAATAATTTCCCCCAGTTTTTTCCACACTTTCCTCTATTTCTTCGCTCCTATTAGTATTAGCGTGATAAAATATAGCCTATAGCCTTCTTCGATGAATGGGCTATCTAATACTGAAAGAATTTTTCAAATCGGACCAGTAGTTCCTGAGATTAGCGCGTTCAAACAAACAAACTAACAAACTCTTCCGCTTTATAATATTATTATTAATTATAAGTATAGACTAGACGTTCCGCACGGCTTCGCCCTTGTGAATTAGATATTTCTCAGACAAGTTAGTCCACAAAAAATAGCCTATGACCCTTACCCTGATCTTCTTCTTATCTGTGCCAAATAACAGAAAAATTGCTGCAGTAGTTCGTGAGATAAGCCCTTTCAAATAATTTCCCCCGTTTTCCCACATTTTCCTCTTTTTCTTCGCTCCTAGTCTTAGCGTGATAAAATATAGCCTATAGCCTTTATCGATAAATGGGCTATCTAACACCGAAATAATTTTTCAAATCGGACCAGTAGTTCCTGGGATTAGCGTGTTCAAATCCCACCCCAAAAATCTATTAATATTTATATAGAGAAAGTATCTGTTTTTTTTTGCCTTTTGGTATTCTACATGATGAGCATAGAGGGCAAGAAAGGTTAGAGATGATAGAAATATTGAAAATGCATAATAAAATCCAATGTATTCAACCTTTTTTTTAATAAAAACAGTTTTCAATCAGAATGCAGAAGTAAATTTTTTAAACAAAAATTTTGCGTACTGTACCACCACCGCTATCTATTGGTATACGGCGGAAGTACGTACCCGATCAGCTAGCTAACAATGGCTTACAGCTAACGACACCAACACGTTCCGAGAACTAATTTATCACGAACATAATATTATAATGGTGATAACGACATAATAATATTATTAATATACTGATTTTATAACAACTTCATATTAGGGGTAAATATTTACTAAAATATTTAATTATCAAAGTAGCTTTTAAAAAACATTTGTATAACGCCATCTAGTAGCACAGTAAAAGTAATTTTATTTCACGAACATAATCATAGATGGCGTAGGTGGTTTCGTTTCATACTACACGTAAGTTAGCGCAAACTTACGTGATCTAAAAAAAAGTCCAGATTACTGAGAAGTGTCAACTCACCCGGGAGCATAATATTCATGTAAGGACATGGCTTAAAATATGCTTCACTAATTTTAGCAACAAAAATTGGTAACTAATAGACAAAGTGGGAATAGTTAAGGGTATTTTGTGTCCTGTAGAGTTAATTGTAAAAGTCCTAGTCGTGACTCGTGTAGCACTGTTTTTTGTAGTTACCGGGTTTGTGTATAAGATTTTTTTTTAATTAGGTAAGTATCTATTTTTGTTCTTAGTATTTTTGTGGATTTGAGAAAAATGCCTTTGTTTTAATCTTATCAAATTTTCCTTCTGTATGTCGTGTGACGATTTTAGTAGACATTAAGAGCGGGCTGCTAGATTTTGCTGTGTTTAAGTATTACAACTCCGAAAGACGATTTACTTAAATGAAATTGAGTTTTATTTAAACATTGTACATTTATCTGATATTTGCCTAACGGAAAACACGATTCACTTATTTTGACTCGATAGTTATATTATTTTTCGAAATTATAAATCTTTTGGGCTTTTCAACAAATATCTGTTACACTTATTGAGTCAATAAATAACTTGCACTACTACAATCACACACTTTATAAAATAATGACTAAAGAAATATTAGTATTGTATTGAATTTTTATGTAATCATGAAAAACAGTTTTGGGACTTACGACTTTCGTGCCACAATGCGAGAACCGCTGGTACGCAATATTGTTCACTGTTAGCTGCAGCGCAAAGTACAATCCTCGCGGGCACGATTCATGAAATCATTATATTATATAACGATTGGAGGATAGCAGGGTATGTAGGCGGGGCTAGCGTGCTTTGATATTTTTGGCAGCAGGCTCTTAACGTAGAGCTAAAATAATATAATCAAAATGTATTTTATTTTATTTTTTATTTATTTGGAAAACATACAGTGTTTATTTAATTTATAGAAGGCTGTATAAAATCTAGACACCATTTACACGTTTTCACATTTAAAAACTAATTAATTACGAAAGCTTAAAAAACTTACAAAAACTCACTTAAAAAAAATTATAGCTTATAAAAAGGAACATACATTTATAATTATTATGAATTTAGAAAAAATTAACAAATAAGAGATCAATAATTAATATTAAACGACAGCCAGAGAACACCGTCAAACCAATGCTTAGATATAAGTATTTTTGTGCCGGTAACCGTTGAGTTAAATATGTCTACAAAACGTTTGTGCCAATCGTTAAAGCTGTTACAAGATCTTAAAAAGAAGGATTTTTTTTTCTGTAATTTGTGTGGGGAAAAGGGATGTAAAGGGGATTATAAGAGGATATTCTGGAAAATCGACCGGAAAATTTGTTAATTTTAGAAAGTAGGAGAGGGGAGTCTATTATTTTTATCTTTCGCGATTTTTAGTAGTATCGAGATGTCCGTTATTTGACGTCTTAGGTGTAAAGGCAGGAGGTGGTATCGCCTGCACCTGGACTCATAGTTATGATCGAATGTGATGCATTTAAATTGCAGAAATCTCGTGAACCGTCTTTGGATTGATTCCAACCGATATATGTGGATGCTATATTGGGGATTCCAAATTTCAGAGGCATACTCTAGAACACTGCGAACAAACGAACAGTAGAGAATTTTTATTGTTTTTATACTTTGGAATTGGGAGCTCATTCTCATAATAAAGCCGAGGGATCTATTAGCTCTGGTGGTTATGTGGTGAAAGAGTTTATTATAATGTTAGCATTGAGTCATGAATTATGCCAAAATCACGGACCTCATTAACCTTTTTTATGTTTTGGTTTTTTAATTAGTATGAATTATCAGTGGCTTTAGAAGATCGGCTGAAAGTCATTGAACAATATTTTGCTACGTTTAGGTCGAGTTTGTAGATATTACATCATGCCTCAAGTCTTCGAAGGTCCTCCTGCAGCAGGTGACTATCATGCAGGCTACAAGTTTTTATGAACTCTTTCATGTCATCAGCATACAGGAAGAATCCTGAATGACGAAAGCAAATGTAAATGTCGTTAACAAATATGTTGAAAAACAACGGTCCCAACAGCGACCCCTCTGTATCTATATATATGTATAATATTGTCTGGACCCGCACCTCTAGTGAGATCAACGGATTTCAAAAGATAATTAACACGCTCCGGCAGGATCTCATCATCATTAACTGGAAATTTGTTGGTTTTGTATAAGCTATCCGATATATTATTATCATTAGTGTGACACTGGTCGGTCGTGAGAAAAATACTAAGCGAACATGGAACAAGCTTCTGCTCCCGATGTAGAAGTGCGGCCTTCACATGCTAACGAGGAAGGCAATGAATGAGCATTTTTACTATTTTTAATGAAGGACCAGAAAAATTTGGGGTTGGTAACTATAGAGTTTTCACACTTCTCAATGTAAGACCTGTAGCAAATTTCCTCCAGAGATTTGGCCCTTTTGTGTCAGTCCCCTCGTGACCACGACCGTTGCAACACGGCCGAAACGTCGAGAAAAAGTATGTACTCGTAGTAGCATTACTACTTAAATAAGTCGCGTTAAGTCCCGATTAAAAAGTTTAATTATAATGCAACGCGAAAGTTTAAAATGCTATCTTTTGTAAAGAAGTTAGAAGGTATGGTAGTCTGATATATTGCCATAGGTTCTATACTTACGCAGATATTTAAATTTTTCTTTGATAACTTTTCTAAGGGCCGAGCTGTACAAAACTGGGAAATTATTTTTACCATGTACTCTTTTTGAGGGAATATATTTAGCCATCATATAAATAGTTATAAAAGATAGTTTCTGCCTCCTATAATAAACATTAGGTATACTTTCACAAAATATTACGTGAGGTGTTTTTTAAATTTTCTGAGTTCTGACCCTCCCTCCCCCATGGTGAGATTTCGTGAGATTTTATTCAACCCTCTCCCTCACCGACCAATCTCACGTGATATTTTTCAAAATGTGGGTTTCTTACGTAAGCGCGCCGTTGCATTGTTTAACAGTCAGTAGATGTACGACGCGACGTCAAAGCATGAATGAAATTATTTTCTTTCGAACGAATTAGTGAATGATCTTAATCTTATTGCGATTACAATTAAATCTTATGCATACGTACAATCGGGATGCAATGGACCAAAATAGTACTTATTTATATATTTTTTGTAACAATGAGAAAAAAAATGCGTGAGATTTGCCGAGACCTTTCTCCAATTTGTGGACGCCCCCTAATCAGTGGCGGATTTACAAATGTGCCGCCTGTAGACAACTCAATTTTAGTTGCCCCTATAACCGACCATTGAAATTCAATACGTTAGTTCAGTTCACAATCATATACCACCGAAAACATTTTTTGAAAATATTTGCTTAGACGACCACACAATGTTTCACATGGTTTCACCTTGTGCGGTAGCGAAACAGCGAAGACTTACCTACATATTTACTGGTGTAAGTATGTAGAATTTGTTTAAGTTAGTAGAGTTAGGCCGTATAGATTTAGAAGCTTGACTCTACATGAGATCTCATATCTTTTTCACAGGGTAAACCGTAAACCTAATATGTGGTCCTCTCGGCAATATTTTACAAGAAATGTTTTTGGTGGGATTCTTTATTTCTGTAAGATAAAAAAAATTGGGCTAAATTTGCCGCCCCTCTAAAATCTGCCGCCCTAGGCTCCAGCCTACTTAGCCTATTGGTAAATCCACCACTGCCCCTAATAGGCTGGTAGTTATTATTAATATTTCTAATACAACGCCGAACCATTGGAACTGAATTTCACCTACAATGTGGACAATGGACATGCACATTGTATGAGAACTACATTTATTGTGATTGGGTTTTCGCAGGACTTTTAGAAAGCCCAAGAATATAATATTTCATAGGCATCCAAAAGACAGTGTTAAAACGGGGTTTTCTTGTTAGGCTGGATCACAAGAATTGAAATTTCAGGCATTCGCGGCAGCCTGCGGGTCGATTTCCCCAGAATAAGTAGATGAACAGTCTGCCCAGATTAAAAACAGAATGGCTTCATACCAAGTAAACACCAAAATAAAACTCGGCAAGATATTTATTAAATTACAAATTTTCATCACACACATTATGTACAACACACGCACACACAGACGTGACACATACACTTAAGTAGATAATAATATAAATATATTAATAAATTCGTAATCCGATAAACGACTTAGCTCTTATCGTTTATAATCAATCGTAATGGGTATTGTCCAATTCTTACAGGTAATTTACAGGGCATGTAAAAACACGTATAAATTAACAAGCTATCGATACAAGTAAATCTATATAGCCTCTAGCTGTACGATAGGTTTATTTTTCACTTAGATGGGCTATACTAAATTTAGAACCGTAGTCCGTAGGACGAGACTTGATACTTCATATTAACAAATAAAGTTTCATAGCGCATCCTACGAGATTCACCTAAGTACATCCCATATTATATTTCAATTTAGTAAAAAACAGGCTGTCCCAAAAACTGTTCCTTCACAACAACATCACTATTTGTTCGTTAAACATTTGATCAGCATAAAAAACCTAGCTAATCTAAAAATAATTACACTATGATTAAGTACTGTGCTTCGCACTTTTAGTTAGTTAAAAAGAATCTAGAGTTTTGAAATATTTTCGAAATATACTGTACAAAAGAGATTTTAATAGAGCGCGATGGGATTGCTGGTGAAAGTTTTGTAATATTATTATAATAAATTACTTTACCTCAGGTACTATGAAACACGTGACCGAAAAAATTAAAGTTTTAAGTTTTTAACAATTTAAGGTTGAAACATTTTTCGTACCTATCGGGGATCTCAAGGTGATCAATATTCGTATGAATTCATATTTCGTATTGATAATAATATAATACTACTGCTGATAATGATCAAGGCTTCAAATTGTAGTTATCTAGATTTAAACTGGTATTTACATTTGTTTCTCTACTTATACTACAGAAATGTATAACAGTATTATGGTCCCAAAATTTACAATAATTGTACTGTTTACTTACACTTTAGTTTTATCTATAAATAAGTCATAAAATATTTTGTTCTACTCAATATCTTCTAAGCTATGATCTCTAAGAATAATAATATGTATTTGGTTTATAATTGGCACAAAATGGTAAGTCTTAAGTTTTTCCTCTACCAAATAGTCACAATAGAACTCAGTTCAAAATTAATTCAACTCGGAGTATCGCCGACTGTAAGCGTTATGTCGTCGGCATAGAGGTGCCGTCGGAGGTGAAACAACTGCGAACGATCTGGACAAACAGGTAAGAGCGAGAGATTAATGCCATAATATAAACACATACAGAAGACCACCTTTCTACGAAACCGCCCGATCCACGTGCACATATTAGCACGATTTCAGAGTATTAACTTAAAGAAACGAAATAATGCACACAGCAAGCTAGTGAAACTCGTCTCTGTATTGAGCGAGCAAGATCCACCCGCTTGAGTTAGTCTGCTGTATGATATTTATACTGTGCTGGAGCTCCACGTCGTCGCGGCGTTATCTTCCGTGTTTGCTCCCCGCGCCGCGCCGCACCGCACCGCGCGGTTACCAACGATCCGGCGCGGCGCGGGATCACCTATCGTTTACGATGTTTACTCTGGCTGTGTAATGTGGCTTATAATAATTATAGCAGCTCAAGAATCTTAGCATTTGTAGAAGACTAGAAGTACAGCGCCGAGTGGGCAAAGTATTGCGTAATACTAGCGTCGTTTACAAAATTAAATTGTTTGGAATTTACGGTTGAGCAGCGCATTGCATGCGATCCGTTCGGAACTTACATTAAGCTTTGGCCGGTCGAGAGACTAAAATTAGCGGCGACGTCGCCGTCCCTCCTTCGACGAATATTTGGTACTCTAGCCGATGAAGATACTCGAGTAATTCAGGAGCTCCCTAGAAGCTCCTGAGTATATTATAATTTAAAATTTTCGAGATGGAGCACTAAGACTAAACGTGAGACGAGCGACTTCCCCGTGCAGTACGTCCGTCGGAGTCCCGGCGACGCAGCGCGGCGTTACGGCGGGCGGTAGTGCATCGTGGACGTCGACGCTGGCCGCTCTAGCGCTGATACCCTGCAACACACGTGCGCGTCAGTCGCCAGCCAATACCAAGCCAGACACAGATTAGACAGGAGCGGAAGCGAT
Source organism: Aricia agestis (assembly GCF_905147365.1). Taxonomy (NCBI): domain Eukaryota; kingdom Metazoa; phylum Arthropoda; class Insecta; order Lepidoptera; family Lycaenidae; genus Aricia; species Aricia agestis. The sequence continues at coordinate 197,072 of NC_056413.1, forward strand.
TAGTGCAAGTGCGGGTGCAGAGATAGCCGGAGAGAGCCGGAGAGAGCCGGAGATACGCGCGCTACTCACATGTCCTGGCGGCCGGGCAGCAGCAGCAGCGGCGCCGCGCCCGCCCCCGCCCCACAGCCCCCCGCGCCGCCCTCCACCGCCGCGTACAGCGGAGGCAGCACCTTGTGCGAGTGTGCCTCCACTGCGCACACACACACACGTCAGCGTAAGTTACGCGGTCACTCGAACGTCGAGTCGCCTTCTAGCGAACGATCGACGATTGTACACTAAACTAAAGATCGTGCAAACGTCCCTCTACCAGTCGACTTTCGCGCGACCGCGGTGGGTGCCCGCCCGCCCTGCTACTCACCGGCCATGCCGCCGCCGGGCCGCCCCACGCCGCCGCCCATGCTCTTGGGTTTGCGCTTGCGCGTCTGGATGCCGTCCTTCTTCATGCTCAGCGGCCGGTTGACCTGCGCACACACAAAGGAAGTGAATGACGCGGGGAACTCCTCGTAATCGCTATCATCCTTTACATAGCGTATCTCCGCGAGATAATTGATAAAAGATTATTTATCTCATTACGAGTATTCGGGGCCGCGGTGATAATTCTCTATCGGTCGGTAGCCCGAGTTATCTCGGGAGATTAGATGAGACCCTGTGTTTTGATTTTTTATACGGGTCCAATATTTGCCGAGGAGTTCCCTGATAACCGGCGGCGGCGATTAGATACCCGCGGTATCGGAGCGCCGCCGCCCGCCGTCGGCCACAGTCGCGGGGTACTCACGTTGTGCAGCTTGTAGTAGAGGCCGCAGGCGTTGCAGACGGGTTCGCCGTTATTGTTGCGCCGCCACAGCGTGGTGTTGGAGGTGCGGCAGTTGGCGCACGTCACGCCCACGCGCCGGTTGCCGTTCGTCGGCTGTTGGACAAAACGGCCGTCAGTGACCTACAGAGGAGGGGCATTACGGGAACTTAATTATTTCGGTGAACGTTTGCTCTGCTTTATACAAAAAGCACTGACCTCTATGATACACTGGACAGGCGATCGCTATCAATAAAATGGTCCTATTTGAAAGTCGCCATATTGGCGCTGATTGCTATGTGAAAGCAGTAGTGAGTGTACTTGGAACTACTATTTTGCAAATGGCGGTTGTAATTTTCTATGTAATTAGTTCACAGTACGCTCACCGTGGCGCTTCAAATCGTGACAAAAAATAGCTGTCATTTTGTACGGCATAGCCTGTCCGGTGTATTATAGAGGTCAGTGACAAAAAGTGAGGAAAACAAAGGTTAAAATGACCGACGGCCACGAGCGCGAGCAAACGCTCTCGATTCATTAATTTTCAGCGGACTTAAAACATAGAAAATATGTAAAATGTTTCTCGACCTGGTCACTCACCAGCGCGGCTTGCGGCTTGACCTTCTGCTTGTGCGGCGGGCGGTTGACGCCGTTGATGCGCGTGAACAGGCCGCAGGCGTTACACAGGTAGTGGCCGGTGCCGTCGCGCCGCCACAGCGGGGTCGTCGCCGCCGCGCAGTTCACACACTCCTTCACCTCGCCCATGCCCGTCATACCTGCACAGATGGTGTGTCAGGAAGTATCATCACATCTTAAAACCTTCATTCTCACTGTTTCTAAAAAGAAAAGGATGCCTCCTTGGCACTCGTTATGTTAATGAAAAAAAAATAAGCTTTTGTATATACTTTATCGAAGGCTAGGTAGACCTTCAGAACTGGAACTCCTCCTAAAGTAACCGTGACCAAAATTCTATAGTTGCTGGTCGTTCTTGTCACTAAAATAGGTTTACATACAAGCAAACTTCCAGCTTATATAAAATGACGAAGGTCTGGCCGTAGCTGGCTCTCGGGTTAATAAACATGACTTTTTTAAAGGCGTCACTCACTAGGATCGAAGCCGTCGTCGATGGAGAGCAGGTTGTGGGGCGGCCAGGGCTGGGCGGGCGCCGGGTAGCTCTCCACCAGCAGCCCGCCCTCGTACCCCGACACCGGCACGTACTCCACGCCGCCCTGCGCCAGGTACTCCCCACCCACCTTGTACTGCACCGTGTTGCCGTGCGTGTACAGCGTCACCTGAACACAACCACCATTATACACCTCGGCTAAAAGTTGACAATAGGACAATAGCACAGGTAGGTCGCAACGCGTGTAGTCACCTGCTGCGAGTTGGGGCTGGGCGGCGCCTCGTAGACGGGCTGCGACTGCGGCACGACGGGGCCGTACACGACGTGCGCGCCGCGGCCCAGCGACGAAGACAGGGGCGGGTCGCGGTACAGCAGCTGCGGCGGGCTGTCCTCCCCGCGCCCGTACAGCGTCAGCAGCTCCTTGCCGCCGTAGCCGTAGCCCGCCGCCGCCGCCGCGTACTGTGGGCTCTGGCCGGCGTAGTAGCCCCCGCCGCCCGCGCCGCCCCCCGACCCCCCCGCGCCACCCGCCTGCGACACGGGCTGCAGCGCCGCGTACGTGCCGCGGTCGTCCGCGCGCGCCTCGTACTTGACCGGCTGGTAGGCCACGCCCACCGCCTGCTGGTCCGTCAGCGACGTAGTCTGGATCATCTCGAGTGCGGGCTGCTGCTGCTGCTGCTGCTGCTGCTGCTCCATGTACTGGCGCTCGGGGTCTGGTGCGAACTGCTGCTGCTCCTTGTGCTGCTGCTCGTCGTCGTCCGGGCCGGGTGGCGCGCCGTACCGCAGCGCAGGGCCGCGCGGGTAGGCGGAGCGGGGCGGCGGCGCGCGGTACTGAGGCCGGCGGTCGGGTGACTGCGGGCGGTAGTCGGGCTTGAAGGCGAGGTAGCGCGCCGTCTCGGCCTCGGCGAGGCGCAGGCGCTCCTCGTCGTAGTGCTGACGCTCGGCGAAGTGTAGCTGGTCGGTGTCGAGCGCGGCGGGCTCGGGCGGCTCGTCCTTGACGCCGTCATCGGCCAGCTCGGTGGTGATGTGGCCGGCGGCGGTGATGGTGCGCAGCGCCCGCCGCGACGTGATCACGGACTGCGGCTCGCCCTCACCTTCTCCGCCGCCCGCCGCCCCCGCTGCGCTCTCCTCCCCGCGCTGCTCGCTCTTGACCAGCTGCAGCGCCTCCGCCTCCCCGCTCCCCGCCCCCGCGTCGTCCTCGCCCCGCGACATCGCCGGTACGTTGTCCATGTCGTGTCTGCGAGGAACGTCATCATATTAGCGTGATCGCGGCCGGAAGACGCCTGCGGTCTAGTGTTAGTGTCAGCCGGACCGGGTCGAGTTCCTCGGGCCGGCGGCGGTGAGCAAACACGCCGAAGGCTTTGAACCGGAAGCGCGCGTTAGCTCGGAAATACAAATAGGGAACCGGCGCCGCTGACGTCACACGACTAGCGGACAGAGTGTCGTTTCTTACGTATTTTAAGTTAAAATAAAATAGTGAACCGCGGATGAGAGATCAAATAATATTGTATTTTACAAACAAACGACAGAGACATAGTGGAGCTCGCTTTCGACGTTATGAAATCCTTTGTTTGAAATAAAAACAGGCGCTGTTGCATGCATGAATTATAGGACACAGACGGCCCTTGTGAGCTTCGCGCTTGATGGATGACCGCGAGGCGCGGCGGTGTGGAGGTGCGGGGAGGCGGGGTGTGTTTGTGATCCCGAGATAACGGGCCCCACACCACCCGATAAGGCGCATGTTTGTGTAGGCCCCGTACCGCGACACCGCCGACACCGCGACACCGCCGCCGTGACACCGGGTCACTGACATACTGCTCGACATAGAAGCTCAGTTTTATATCACGACTATCCTTAGGACCATATTTCACTGGGATACCATAGGGCGTAACCGATCGTGTTCAAACTACTAAATTATATTATCGTAACTAGCTGTTCCAGCAAACGTTGTTTTGCCATATGAAGTACTAGATGTCCCACGAATTAGAAATTAAATACCACGAAATAAAAAAACGTACATTTTCCCGCAAAAAAATAGTTTATGTGCCTTCAAGTGGTCTACTCTATATCTGTGCCACCATCATATCCACATATCTAACACTGAAATATTTTTTTAACTCAGACCAGTAGTTCCTGAGATTAGTGCGCTCAAGCAAACAAACAAACAACTCTTCAGGTTTATAATATTAGTATAGATTTTTTTAATCGCTTGACAAACTCGAGTTTCGATCTAAAAGACTATGAAAAGTACCAACAATTGGGTCATAATAGGACGATGCATGGTATAATGGTTTATGGTAGTGATGATGATAATGAAATAGGTGAATGTAATTTGCATAGTAGCATATGCTTTCCTCTCAAACTTGTATCTATAAAGAGTCAGGAGTTCTCCCAGCAGCTTCTGGACCATGGGTGGGTTTCGCTGGGTCGAAAATCTTACTTGTTGTTAGCATATTATGCTCGGAATACTTCTCACGAAACCGAAGTCAGCACAACTTTCCATATAAATTTTGAGGAGTTCCCTCGATTACTCATGGATTCCTTCATCAGGTCACCACTTTTGTGAACATGATACCAAAATGGGATGCTCCATAGACCAAAATAAAAAAAAAAAATTAAAATTGGCTCACAAACGGCGGAGTATTCGTTGAACATAAAAAAACGATCATACCACCTTCCCCATTTTGAAAATCAGTTAAAATTGTAGCCCATGTGTTATTCTGATGTATAAGCTATATTATTGTAAAGTTTCATTAAACTCCATTCAGCTGTAGTCCATTTTTGCGTGAAAGATTAACAAACATCCATACCTACATCCTCACAAACTTTCGCCTTTATAATATTAGTAGGATTTCATCCATATTATTTTATTGAAGTGACTAAATATCTATGTCACCATGGCAATGTCCATCGCTATCCCGTCGTACCAACAATGGTCGCCGTCAGTCTCGAGTTGCAATAATCTATAATCTATACATATATAAAACTCAAAGGTGACTGACTGACTGATTGACATAGTGATCTATCAGCGCACAGCCCAAACCACTGGACGGATCGGGCAATTTGGCATGCGGGTAGATGTTATGACGTAGGCATCCGCTAAGAAAGGATTTTGATAAATTCCAACCTCAAGGGGTTCAAATAGGGGATGAAAGTTTGTATATAATAATACTTCTTAACGCGAGCGAAGCCGCGTGCAAAAGCTCGTTTACTATAAAATTATTGCACAAATTAATATAAAAAGTAGCTGATGTTGTCCGATTCTTAACCCTAGCCTATGTGCTTGCTAAGATTCACGAAAATCGGTCGAGCCGTTTCAGAGGAGTTCAATTACGCACACCGTGACTGGTGATCTGAAGTCTATGTTGCAGGAGGATTGGGGACGGATGAACTAGATTATATCTAGTTTAATTTAGAGTAAAATGAAACTAGATATAATCTAGTTCACCCTAAACTCCCCAAGCAAATTAGAAGAGACGTTACACTCGTTTTAATTCACCTTTAGCAATAAAACCCTCAAATTTAATTCTTTGAATTATTATGAGTTACTATAACGTACGAAAAAAAAGTATTTTAAGAAAAATACGACGTCATATTGTGTAACTTAGTGTTAAGTGCTACTTTCCCGTGACATCATGTATATCCAATCACTATATCACCAAAATATACGAAACGATACACGTACGCGTCGCCTATTGGCTAATTGTTCCTACCCCCTATCCTAGAATATTGTAACTTTGCACCAGAATACATTTTGGATACGCTGAGACTATTCGTTGTTATTATTTCAAAATTCATAAAATTTACCATAGACCTTAGTAGTTCTAGTTTTTCAAGACTATATATGTAGCTAAACACACGCCGCTACACGATTATTAAAAAACAACTTTATATTTGGTTGTCAACTTTATTTCCTTTGGTTGTGTAATTTACTCTAAAGCTCATTTCACTCATTTGTGATTTATCGTTTTGATCAGCTGCAAATTAATATGTTTTTTAATTTCATATCTTTCGCGACGAATCGACGCAATCCAGTGTCCGTTATTCTTTCAATCCTATTATTATTCTTGCAATATTATAAGTGTCCGAAAAAACTTTAGTCGTTTTAGTTATTTAAGGCCCACGATCCTGTTACTACTTTTGTTCCTTGCATTAATGAAAAAAATATTAATTAAACTGTAAATAAAAAAATATAACATAACAATATTTTGTAATTTACAGTACTAACCCGTAGCCAGCAACAGTAGCCTCGTAGCGCGCTACGGCGTAGCGGCTCTACGACGAGCTACTGACCAGTGAGCTATGTAGTATGTACACAACTTTTATACTACACATTTGTTTTATGGTCTGTATTGTTTTACGAGTTACAAAATATAATAACCTGCAATATATTATTATATAACAAGTAATGAAATTCAACTTAAACTGCTAATAACTGTAGTAAGTGAATCGTCTTGATATTAAAAAATCGTTTTGGATCAATTAATAAATTTTGTTTATATCTATATAGATATAAACAAAATTTATTTTAATATAAACAGAATATAAACGTTACTAACACAATTGGAAATCCATATATATATATATATATATATATATATATATATATATATATATATATATATATATATATATATATATATATATATATATATATATATATATATATATATATATATATATATATATAAAATATTATAAAAATGAATATCTAATTGTGTTAGTAACGCTAAAACTCGAAAACGGCTGAACGGATTGGGCTAATTTTAGCCTCAAAATATTCGTAAAAGTCCAGGGAAGGTTTGAAAGTGAAACGAAGTTCACCGGGACAGCTAGTTAGTAATATATTTTTGAGTTTTTAAATCTGGTTTACTAAGTTTAGATTTTGTTAACAGAAACCATCTCTTGCTAGCATTTTACTGTTATTATTTTAGATAGGTGCGTGTTTTATTTATAAACTATAATAAACTGAACAAAATAAAATATAAGTTAAACTCGCGCGTGGGTAGCGCGAGAGACGCGACGGTAAAAAACTAATTAAATCTTAGCAGACCTTTTGTCTTCATAAAATGATTATTTTTAATTTACGTTAACACATCAAAGTAAACAATTTTTAGGCCTGATATTATTAACAGATTTGTTTTTGAGGAATTTTAAAGAACTTAAGTATTAATAATTATTATTTATTATTGTCAAACCTGAACCTACGGTCAAATCATTGCTCCGTTACTTTTTTTAACATTGCGAGGAAAAAAATATACAACTTATTAACTTAAACAACTTACTTATTTTAAATAAGGAGGATTTGATAATACACCAATAATACATTGAGTAGATCATACACTATTTTTTTGGACATGCTATCTAGCATGTCCAAAAAAATAGTGTATAATGTAGATGTACTTCTGCACGTAAGAAGCTACTTATCACTGTTACACTGTCCAAGGAACTTAAAATGTTATAGCAAGACAGAGTTCAGTCCCAACTCTACCAACGCCTATTGGTGTTAATCGTTTGTCAAAAAGTTATATGCTTGCTTTTATTTATATGCGGGGAAGAACTTTCGCTGCTCATCTTTTGTAAGAAAACATTTCATCGAGCATTCACTACACCGGCCGCGGTGAAATTGTCACATTGTACTACCGAGGTAAACGCACACGAGATGGGGACGCCGCAAAATCTGGAGGAACTACTTTGTAAACACACGATACGAGTGATAGCACAATCTAGCGATAATGCTGATCTATGCTCACCTGTGCTGCTGTCTACGTGCCTGGCGCGGGCATAGCTCCGGGCCCACTATCACGCGCGGTATCTCCACATCGACTGTTATCAGCGCCGGCGCGGGGGCGAGCGGGGGGCGGGGTGGTGGCGGGCGGGGAGGGGGCGGGGCGCACCAATGGCCGCCGCCGTAGCGCGTTCTCTTTTCAGCTTCAGGTTTCGCAAGCGCTCCCCGGTTGCCACATGCCTCACGTCCAGAAATTCCGACCGAAACGCAAACACGCCTGACACGAATAGACCTTATCGTGGTGCTCTTACACTCGACACGTTATTAGACCATAGACGAAAGAATTCTTGTTACGAAACGTAGTTCCTACACGGTAGACGGCCTCTATGGATTTTTATTATTCCAGCTCAATTCCTTTCTCCTAACTGAATTCCTTTCTCTAAGGCAGATGCCAAATCGAGATCGATTGCTTGTATTTTACTAACACTTTAAATTCTTATATATATATTTTTTTTTAATTATAAAATTGTGGCCGTCTATGGACTGTTCGTCCATATCCTTTTTTTGTTATTTTATTATTTAGATTTTTCGCACCAAGCATAATTGAAATAATATTATGAATTTTAATTAATTGTGGTCCATCACTATATAATTATATATGTTCGAATGAAGCGACTTATATAATAATGATCGAACTTCACTTGGTAAGTTCGTTTGATCATTTAATATACTTAGTAGAATAGATTATAATATATTATACAAATAATAAATAAATATATATTTATTGTTTTTTAAATTACATTTTTTAATTCTGAGTAGTGTATAAATCTATGAAGTAGGTATCGTCGGGTACATACTGTTGCGATACATAATTGCACACGATATCGACCTTCGCTCCTCGCTTATGTGACGCACTCCGTGTAGACTGTAGGCAGTGGGCACGACGACCGGTCTCATCTGTGCTTTATCTTTGTTTAACTTTTAAAACAGCTGCAAGAAAGATAATATTAAGATACTAGTCCTAAGTCCTAAATAGTCCGGGGGGGTGTTACTTGTATATTATGTAAGTATGATCATGACTGTATAATATTATCATAGAGAGTGAATCCGAAATATAAAAGAGGCAGCCGACTATGCGCAATATCATGCCAGTTACATTATTTTGGGCTGTTTGCCTATTATACAGCTCGACGCTAGTGCCTGTCTGTGTGTTTGTAGTTTGTACTCTTGACACACACAGACAGACAAAGCCGCGCTAAACCGCGAGCACACAATGTAACAATTGTGTTCTGTAAATAACGTACTTAATACAGTTTGTTGGTGCATGTTTCATCATAGAATTATGCGATGCTGCAGCAGTATATAGCATGCGCAACATAGATCAAACTTATAACACCCCTCTTTTTTTGTCGAGGGTTAAAAATGTTCTACAACTTTTTTCAATTTGGAACTCTGCGTCATGTTAAATCCTAACTAATATTATAAAATATCTACGAGTGTGTATTCCTCTTGCTCGAATCACTGAAGTAATTTGGATTTGTTCTGAGTTGGTGGACTGTAGAGGTGGACAGTTTTTATTGCGGAAAAATTACAGTTTCCCGTCGATAATAATCCAGTTTTTGTGCCAAACAAGTGGTGGTAAGATTTTACAAAGGGTTACTGATAAAAACTTAACAATACTTATTAAGGCTCATTTAAGACTTACTTGAAACGACTTGACATTAAGACGTGAGTTCGAACGAAGGGAAAAGAGGCCGCAATAAGGTAAACCTTTGAAAAGAGAACTTTGTTTACTATGTCACTTTTATCTCATCACAAAAACTATTATTGCGTTGCACAGCTCAGCTCCAAATTCTAAACATAGCGTTTAATGTGTGTTTTCTTAAAAAAAGTCAATGCTGAAAACTTGTGATTGATGTGATTTTTCATTTTCCATACTTTTTAGTGGGGCAGCTCATTAACAAGTATAGAAAATAAAATATCACAAAAGTTAATTAGGATTGAGTAACGACTACGAGATTTGTAACACGAAGCACGCTACTCAACGCATTTATATGTATATTAACAAACATTAGTAAATAACTACTCTTACTAGTACTATTTTGTTGCCGCATAGGAACCAAAAAATTTGTAATTTTATGCTTTCTCGTATGGTTTATTGTTGACATTTTATTATTTACGATTTAGAGCCATTTATGAGGAGATTACTCCACCTCGGGTGTAGCACGGCGCGGGCGGGCGCGCGGGGGGTGAGGGGTGCGGGGAGGGCGTTATCGGCACAATAAACGCGATAAGGCCGGCGTTATCGGCTTACCGGCGATCGATCACAACCACCTCCACATCTTGCTGCTAATCCAAGACATCGGTATCCGCGGGCACCACTTCTGGGAAAAATAAAACTTTAGGCTGTATACACACGCGCCGCAGCAGCAGCGGCACTGCCGCCCAAGGGCCCATAGAAATACAAGGATGAGTAATGCAGCGGCACCGCCGCGGTGGCGGTGCCGCTGCCGCTGGCGCGTGTGTAAGCACCCTTACAGCTTACACTTCGACTGCGCTAGCGAATGTACCTTGTTGTGCGGCTTAATGTGCATCATAAGGAAAGGATCTACTTTGTCATTCCTAGCATGAAGATATTCAGTGACTCACTGCTTAAGCCCTAGGTTCCTAATATAGTCTAGTACTGTATTTTACTACCACAGAAAATACAAATTTCACATTAACAGGGCTGAAATCAATTATTTAGTTGTTTAAATTCAATATCCAACCCTTTTTTTTTTCAAAAGTTTTTTTTATCTATAAGTATATTATTAATACGCGAGCGAAAACTTTGGATCCCTTTTGACGAAAAATGCGGAAACGTAGGTGATTGAAATTTTGCACAGTTATAGTTTATTTGGTGGAGGAGTGATAGTTTATATGATGGAGGAGTGAATCGAGCTAATAGTATTTTGAAATTATGCTTTTATAATACATTTTTTAACAAATAAAACATTACACACACTACAACGCACTAGAAGATTTTGATTGACTAGCCTATAGGCTATAATACACGAATTGTACCCTTTTATTTATGGTTGAAGTCTGTTGTCAAATTGAAAATAGATTTAGTTGTTTTGTATTTAATCTTAAATACTGATTATTACCCGGCCAGTATGGCAGTATGTCATCATTAATTATTTACGTTTAAAAAATAATAAAGTCAATATTTTGACAATAGAATATTAATAGAAAAGCGTTGAAATTTGAAACTTATAATTAAATGTTTTATTTGAGGTTGAATTTCGACCATTAGGTTATCTCTAGTTAACAGAAAATAGAAATACGGAATTTCTATTAAAATACTCGGAAAAACCGAATGCAAACCGCTGAGTAAATTTTGTATTGAGTATATTATTTTCTATTCGGAGCGTAATGTGGCGATAAACATCAGTCTTCAGTAATATTTCGTTAATTCTGTGTTATCGGCGCTGACTTAAGTGATAAGCTGCAGATCGCCGCGATACCTGACACATAATTAATTAATAATAAGCGCAGTAATTACGTTGAGGACGATAGAGTCATCATTTGAAAAGAAAATACGACTAATTTTATTGGACTTTTATGACATTTATCAAATATGTGAAACGAATAGAAAATACTAACACAGTGTTGCATTTTATAGCAAAAAATTTGCCAATACAACAGGGTTGTTTAGTTAAAACCATTACAAGAAAATCATATTTTTTAAACCCGCCTCTACAGCACTGTGTTATTAGAGTGGTAGACAACTTTTTGTGCTAGTCCATTCTATTACTTCTTTAGAGACTATAACTAGGTATACTATATAGTACTTAGCTAGCTAGCATCTAGATCGTGAAGTGTGGTTTATTTATAGAGCAGGTATTAAGACGCTCGTTACAGTTAACTGAACAGCTCTCAACAGCAACAATACATACTTAATAATGCCCTGTTTTATTACTTACAATAATAATAATTGTTTAAAATGAGGGAATAAGGTCGCCCCCTGCAGAGCTGTTTCTGTATATTATTTTATTGTAATACTAGCTGTCCCGGTGAACTTCGTGTCACTTTAAAACCTTCCCTGGACTTCTAAGAATATTTTAAGACTAAAATCGGCCCAATCCATCCAGCCGTTTCCGAGTTATAGTGCGACTAACACATTTGAAAATCCATTTTTATATATATATATATATAGATTGTACACTTGTTGTATTTAGTTTTTTTTATTTAATCATAATGACATTGTAATTTTCCATCTTTTTGGTAAAAGATGGCCCCGTGCGAGTTTCTTACGCCGGTTCTTCTCGCCGGGTTAGTTCCCGAACCGGTGGTAGGCCCCAGTAGCATCTACGTTCGGAAAGCGTTTTAAAAAAAAACTATTCTGAATTAAAAAAAATTCACTTTGACTTTGAAATAGAGCGTCCGTGGCCTAATGGGTAGACCTTTGGTTCGCTCTCTTAGAGGGTGCAGGTTCGAACCCGGGTGGAGGCGTGCACCTATGAGACATTTTCTGATGTCAAGTACATAATACGGACGCTCATAGACGGTGAAGGAAAACATCATGAGGAAACCCACACATAGTTGGTCCCAGACGTATTGACTAGTTCTTTCCTCTGGTCTAGGCCGACTATGGTGCGAGAATGACGTATGCGCTTGGGCAACCACACGGACATTTAAAAATCTTGTCCCAGGCACTACAGTATTTGAGGAGTGGTTACTTCGCTCTGAAAAATACTGTATAAATCATCCATAACGGATGTAAAGGCCTAGTTTTTTAAAATGAAATGTACTTATTAGTAATATATTTTAACATTAGTAATATATTCTTATTCCTGGAATTCCTTTAGTATGATGGTTATAATCTTGCAATTATGTATCATGTAATACTTGATAGCACTCACTCGTTATAGCAGATTTATTAAAAACTAGCTGTGCCCCGCGGTGTTACCCGCGGTTTAAGTGACATAATATTATAATAAAAGGCTATGAAAAGTACCAATAAAAGGTCAAAATGGTTTATGGTAGTGATAATAATTATTATTATTATAAGCCTCGTTTATTCCTTAATTATTACAATATGCATAAATGATAATATAATAAAATTACAGTGATTTATTTGTTTTAATACATTTTCTAATTATTAATTAAGTATTTATGAACAATTCAAATATTATTAGCAAAAAAAATTTAGTAACATTATTAATATTATGGATTAATATTATCATTCATTAATTATTAAATTATTAGATTATTAGTTGTTAAGGACCTCTCTACGAGTATAGGCCTCTTCCATACTTTGCCATGCATCTCTATCATTTGCCTTAATCATCCAGTCTTTTCCGGCTATTTTTATTATATCGTCCATCCATCTTGTTCTTGGTCTTCCTTTTTTTTCGTTTGTATTGTGGTCCCGTCCAGTTAGTTACTTTGTATGTCCATTTCTGTTTATTCATCCGCGCTATATGTCCTGCCCATTTCCACTTTAGTTTTTGACAATGTTCTAAAGCATCAATAACGTTTTGTTATTTCTCTAATATCTGAGTTTCGTTTTTTGTAGCCTATTATTAGTATTTGTTATTCTGATGTATAAGCTATATTATTGTAAGCTTTCATTAAAATCCGTTCAGTAATTTTTGCGTGAAAGGGTACCAAATATCCATACATCCATACAAACATCCAAACTTTCGCCTTTATAATATTAAGTAGGATTAATAAAGTCAGACATAACATACTCAAGACATAAACATATATATTATTAATAGATATTTAAGTTTTATCCCATTTTTCGCTTCTAATTTCTTCCACCATGATACCTGCGGTTGTTTTACTCAATGCCGAACCTTTTTCCCCTCACCTTGTACATTTCCAACGAGCTGTGAGTCACCCGATGGTGCGCGCAGTTCCCGAGAGAGCCGTTATCAGCACTCGAGTGATAACAACCTGCCAGTGAATTGGGACACTGAAACGTGGAAGAATAACACTACCTATATAGATCTGATATTTTTGAAACATAAATAATATATAAACGAGAATTATCGTAGAATGTAGAAGATGAAGGCAACATACATACATTGAGGCTATCGATTATGACCGAAATAAGGCGAAAACCTTTAATTATTATTAGTGACAACTAGGACCCGGATTTATATGTAAATACATATTTTTATTTTACGCGATTTTTTGCCTAGAATGTGTTTTTAAACATGAATTATTATGTTAAGACTGAAAAGCCAAGTTTTATTTTCCATATTTTAGGGTTTTACAAAGATAAGTCCATATTTTGCAAGAAAATGTCACAAATATTTATATTATATTCACAAAAAAGAAAAAAAATACGTTCCCGCCACCATGCGACTGCTTATTTCGTTCCTCTCGCGTTTTATCTATATTTTTATATTTTCTATTTCTTCAATATTTAATATTATTGAAAAAATAGAAAATAAAGTTTCAGACGCTGAAGGTCCTGTTGCTGACATGGCTAAACCAAAACTAAAGTATGTTTCGGTCTTCGGATAAAATAAAGGAAAAAACTTATTAAAAAAGCACTAATTAAAAAACTCGAAAATCTGGGTATTCGTGGTTCTGCACTGCGATTATTTGAAAGTTATCTAAGTGATAGAACTCAGAAAACTAAAGTAGGCGCTGCAATAAGTGATGAAGAAACCATTACTTATGGCGTTCCCCAAGGAAGTGTTTTGGGCCCGAGTCTTTTCCTAGTTTACGTTAATGACCTTTGTAATACACATCTGTTCAATGGAAGAGTATTTTCTTATGCAGACGATACTGCCTTAGTTTTTACTGGTGGAAGAGGCTCGGGCACACGCACAAGTGGATTTAAGCATCGTTGCTAATTGGTTGGTTATCAATCTGTTGACACTGAATGTGGACAAAACTAAATATGTAAAATTCACTTTCACTCGGAGACGTATACCACCAAGTTTCAAACATCAAGTATCTTGGCGTTATTATTGATCGTCATCTTTCCTGGAAAGAGCATATTATGACGATTAGCAGTAGAGTACGTAAACTCATATTTATTTTCAAACAATTACGTAATATTGCCGATAAAAAGCTTATAATAAAGGTCTACCGAGCTCTATGTGAGTATATCCTTACCTACTGCAATACTGTATGGGGAGGAGCCTGCAAAACTCACATCAAGTTGATTGAAAGAGAACAAAGAGCAGTTATCAAAGTAGCCACATCCAAACCCTATCGCTTTCCAACCGATGCACTTTATAAAGACGCCAACGTATTAATTATTATCAGTTCGGCAACTCTATATTAAAAACCTCATATTAGCACAACATCGCCTTACTAGTAAACTAGATTCTACAAATAACAGTAGTAGAAGAAAAAAATGTAAAATATTTACAATACCTAAAATCCAAACCACAACTGCACAACGCCATCAACCATTTCTTGGCCCACTATTGTACAACCGCGCTTATAAGAAAATTGTTAATCTTACCACCTTAAATAAGAGAGACACCAAGTTAGCAATCACCTGCTGGCTTAGTAGTCTAAGTTATCAGGAAACTGAAAAACTGCTAGAAATAATAAAATAAACCATGCACGAAAACACACACACACACACACACACACACACACACACACACACACACACAGACACACACACAAAGACACGTCTTAGTTAACAATTTATAAACGTATGATTATTGAATTATATTTGTCTTTTCTCTATGATAATATTATTTTGTATGTACCCTTAAGAATTTTAGTCAACCCCTACAACACAAGTGTTCTTAGTGTAGGGGTTGCGCACTTTAATTTGTAAACCTTAGTGCTATTATAATATTTGTGTTCCTATCTAAATTTTAAATACAAATTTAGATAGGATTAGAGACAATAAAGTTTTATTTATTATTTATTATCCCTTTGTTAACTATCACGAGTGACTCTTTTCTCGGCCTTTGGTCCTAGAGATAACTCAATTTACTTTACTTTGTCTTAGACAAAATGGCGTCTTAAAAGTGAAGCTAGTAGCTCTATCTACAGGCTCCTAAACCGTAGTACAGGCTTGTCTTTGGATACTGCTAGAGTTAGTTGCCTAGTGGAAACGCGGCTTCGCTAAGCGTAGCGGTGGGGTATTGTAGCGATTCTACCCTGATCGCCAAAAAGAGAGAGCCCATAGTTTATTCCGATTCATCTTCAAAAAATAATTTATTATTTATTTAGATATGGAGATATTGTCGGTATATAAGAGCGCTGTAACAACTAACAGGTGACGACGATATCTCGCTGTCACCCGTCAATACTGATAAGGTCCGTTGCTAAATCGGACTGTCACCTCAATAGACAACACTTCATGTTGACGTGCTACATTTTCCTATTTACAGTCAACAGGTATTGCTACATATTATGTATGTATAGGTATGTACTAAGTACATTCCTGCAAAGGCTCTTATGATAATTAATAAATCAATGTATTAACTTTCATAATAAATCCACTATGGAATGCCTATTAGAAGTCTATGTGAATTGTGAACGCCTATTAGACAACTTTGTCTTCTCTACATTTCATATATTTTTTTATTCTCTACATATATTTTTAGAAAGCAATCTACACAAGCACTACTCGTTGTTTTCCCTCAGCATAAAGGCTTCGTTTGTCCGATGAAAATTAATACTTTTATAGATTCATAAATCTACCATTCTACTTTAAGCCAATACGATATTTGACGATAACCCGTAATGCCGGCTAGAAAACATAGGAACGGCAACGAGGACTAGTAATATATTTTCGTAATAAACTGATAACAATATTTGGCAACTCGTTAGGTCCCGATAAGAACGCAGTTTGCCTACACATTTATGTAGACCGCCTTTACACGCATAAAAGATTATGCCTAATCGATGCTGATTTTATCGCTGCTGACACTGACTCAAAGTATTATTCATCGTTGTCGTACTATGGCTCATGGTTATATGGCTAGGGCTAAAGTTTTATGGCCTAGGATATTTTACTGAATTCTTACGTAAGTAAAACAGCTAGTGAAATGTATCAGACTACATAATTTATGTCAGATGTCTATGCTTAGAGTTTTCAGCAAAAACTGGGAATGTGAAATAGGAACTAAGCGTGGTGTCCTAGAAACATAGTCCCCGTTTTGCTACGAAATATCATTAAAGTGACAGTTATAGTTAGGCTTAGATTAATTAATTAGTAAACACCGCCGATAAGAGATAGAAGTTTTACAGTACAACACGAAGATGTAACGTTTGCGACTCATCCTTGCATCACCTCAAAGGATGTTCCCCCCCGGGCTCCGGGACGGCGCGGCGGTGCAACGACCCCGAACTATCAACGTAAGATATGCAAAGCGTTATCTCCTTTATCTTAACTAGCTGTTAATGTGAGATTCGCTATCTTACGCTAGATAGTGTATCAGATATAGTATCTAGCGGGCGCGCCGCCGCTGCAGTCCGAACCCGAGGGACCCGGGAACCGGTGACTCCGGCCGCTGTGGTGCTCGCGCGGCCCCCTGCGGCCCCGTGCGGCGCGCTAGGAGTGCTCACTAGCGCCGCGATAAGGGAAGCAAACAACTCTATGCTAATATTTGTCGGCGGCGTCGGTCCCCTCCCCCCGCGCCGGAGAGCCTCCCCCCGCCGGTATCTACGGCTGGCGAGATATCGCGATACCATCCCCGATAGTAATTATCAGATAGAAGCCCGGAGATTCGATTACGAGAGTCGGCGGCTCATTAGTGTCGACTGTCGGCCCGCCGGAGATGGCGGGAGTGTTCGGGCGCGGTGGGACGTCGCCGGGCACCGATCGAGGTGATCGCGATGTTATCAGTTGTTTTTTTCGTCGAACGTTTTCCGTGAAAAGCTAATGCGGCGGGCGGCGCGGCGGGTGCGGCGCGGGCGAGGCACGTGACGCGCGCCAGCGCCGCCATATTGTTTCAGTATCCCTCCGCCCCCGCGCCCCGCCGCCCCCTTCAGCGCGGCTGAATCACGCAGCCGTGGAGGAGCAGGTACGATCCGTGTCACCAGGATATGACGCACATCGAGCTAACGCTAAACTTATTACGCACGACCTAGCAGTTTTGAAAGTTTATATAAAGTATCCCTTTTAGAAAAAGCAATACCAATGTTCAGACTAGCCAAAATAAGCAAATCCTTTAAGGGCCTAAATAATAAAATCCCAGAAAATGTTCAAAATCTACCTTTAAACAAATTTGAAAAAGCAGTTTAAGAACGTTTGTGTGCTAAAGCGTATTATAAAGTCAATGATTTCTTCGAGGACAGCACACCTTGGGAATAGGGTGGCTCCATGCAGGTTACTTTTCTTTTATTTTTGTTACATAGCTGTAAGCCATAACATTGTAATTTTCTATTTTTTTAGTAAAAGATAGCCCCGTGCGAGTTTCTTAAGCCGGTTCTTCTCGGCGGGGTAATTCCCGAACCGGTGGTAGGCAACGTAGTTTCTTCGTTCGACTTTCAAAAAGTGTATCATGATACCCATTTTGAATAAAAAGATATTTTATTTATTATTATTATTATTCTTTCGCACGCTCTTGTCGTACGTGATCCACTTTTCGGTTGGTTGGTTCGGTCTCATTACGTCGTAATAAAGAATTACAAATGAGTACATGGTTCATTAGGTTTCTTTCAGTGAGCTCATGAGGCACCCAAATGTCGAGCTTTTTTGTGTATCCAGCTTTTTTCAAATGCGCCAAAACCGTTTTGTGGTCAATCCCTAGTTCTTCAGCTACATCGTTGGTCGTTACTACTAATATCTTGCTCCACTTTTTCAAAAATGGCATCAGGGGTGTGAGCCAAAATCTTTTCGTTTTCGCTTCGTTATAGAATCGCCGATGAAAATGTATGGAATTGACATAAGCGTTCGTCAATATGACGTTGACGTTCGACTCATCTTATGTCAATTCCATACATTTTGATCGGCGATTCTATAACGAAGCGAATACGAAAAAATTTCCGGATTGAAAACGCTTAAAACAAATTTGCGCTACTCTCACAGATACTGCATTAGGTTCATAAACATAAATAATTTTTCGCGGCTTGTGTTGCATTTTTACCTTTTTTGTAATAAAATTTTAAAATGTATCGAATTTCTTCATAAGAATCACTCATTTTAACAACAAGAAAAACAAATTAAAATCTCACATTTACCTAATTTGATTTGGAATTGTCTTCTGTAAAATTAAAACTTTTTAAACCAAAATCAGCCTGATACAATTGGTATAGCCCAAGAGATTTTATGACAAGTTCATACATACCTACCTACTATAATGCGAAAAGATTTTTTCCCCAACCTATTACAAAACTGATATTATTTCCGTCGGCTTGCCGCAAGTCGACAGGCCGACGGATGATGTGTCGTTGTACATATTTGTAATAAATAATTGAGGGATCATAGGCACGTACTTTAAAAAAAATCATAACCTGTTTTTCTGTTTTAAAGTACCAGATAAAAATTAAACGTGAAAAATCTACAATTTAATTATATATATAATTATATATATAATATAACTTGTAGGGGTCCTGCAATTTTCATTATAGGATATCATTAATTACTTGGTTCAGAGTTATTTATTTATATATATATATGTAACAAAAATAAAAGAAAAGTAACCTGCATGGAGCCACCCTATTCCCAAGGTGTGCTGTCCTCGAAGAAATCATTGACTTTATAATACGCTTTAGCACACAAACGTTCTTTAACTGCTTTTTTAAATTTGTTTAAAGGTAGATTTTGAACATTTTCTGGGATTTTATTATTTAGGCCCTTAAAGGATTTGCTTATTTTGGCTAGTCTGAACATTGGTATTGCTGACTTGTTCTTATTTCTAGTATTTACATTAGGATTATCACTTTTCTTTTTGAAAATATTTATGTTCTTTCTAACATATAAGTGATTTTCCAAAATATATTGAGATGTGACGGTCAGAATTCTTATTTCTTTAAATTTTTCTCCTAGAGATTCCAAAGACAACATCTTATAAATAGAACGAATAGCTCGCTTCTGCAGAACAAATATTGTATTAATGTCCGCCGCGTTTCCCCACAAGAGGATGCCGTAAGACATTATGCTATGAAAGTAGCTAAAGTAAACTAATCGCGCGGTCTCTACATCAGTGATTTCACGAATTTTTTTAAACAGCATATGCTGCAGAACTAAGCATATCTGCCAGTTTCGCAATATGTGGACCCCATTGTAACTTACAATCCAGCGATATGGCTAGAAAGAGAGAGATCGTGGTCAAAGGTCAGGCTTCACTAGAAAGATAGAGATCGTGGTCAAAGGTCAGGCTTTACTGACTGTTGCGAAACCCGGGTTAACTCGCAACAAGGTGATGATATTGTGTGTGTGGTGGGATTGGAAGTGTATTATTCATTATGAGCTGTTACCGCCAGGCAGGAGCATCGATTCTGAACTGTACTGCGAACAACTGATGAGTTGCGGTCGGAATTAATCAACAGAAAAGGGTGTAGTTTTTCATGATAACGCTAGACCTCACACATCTTTAGCCACTCAGCAAAAATTACGGCTGGGAGGTGTTAATGCATCCTCCGTATAGTCCTGACCCTTTACCTTTAGATTTCCAACTGTTTCGGTCGCTGCAGAATTCCGTAGGCAGTGTCAGGTTCACATCACAAGAGGACTGCCAAAACCATTTGTCGCAGTTTTTTCATCAGAAGCCCCAAAATTTGCAGCAATGGGATCATGTCCCTATCAACAAGGTGACAAAAAGTTATCGAGCAAAATGGCTACTATATATTTTAGTCAATTATAAATAAACTTTATAAAAAACCTTTTGAATTTTTATATAAAACGCGAATAAACTTTTTCCCCAACCTAATATTTAACAGTTTAAACAAGTCTGAAACTTCATGTCATATCTACTTAAATGAAATTAAATGTAATTTCCACCAAGACAAACCATTATCATATTTACCTACACTAGAGTTTTTCGTAAATATTATAAATGACGACAGGGAAATTTTTGATGAGTGGAGGAAGGAATTTTTATTGAATTACTTAATTGGTTTACCTTCGCTAATATTATTCGTATTATTTAAAGCACTTATAATTTTTTCGATGAACACTTTTATTCCTCTCGACCTTAAAGTCGAAAACGTGAAGGAAAGCGTCCTGTGAAAAAAAACCAAGCGTTTTTTAAAACGTTATCGTACACGTTTGCACATATTTGACGACCTCTGTGGCTCAATTGGTTGAGTGTGTGGCAACTCAAGCCGGGGGTCGCGGGTTTGAATCCCGCCGACGGAACAAAAAGTTTTCAATGTTCCCGGGTCTGGATGTGTATTAAATATGTGTATGATATAATAAAAATCCTAAATACATATTGTATAGTATAAAAGTATGAAATATATTTCCGTTGTCTGGTACCTGTTACACAAGTCCTTCGGGTACTTAGCGCGGGGCCAGATTGACGTGGTGTGAAGCGTCCAAAGATATTATTATATTATTATTATTATTATATACCACCCTTACCTTGTCGACTTAGCACATTACAATAAAACTCGATTGTAATATTACAATTATGATTAATCACACTCCAAATACATACATAGGTATTATTTAAAGGAAAATTGTCGTAGCCAAGTCACATAAGTAGATTTTATAAGCAGCAAACACTTGAACACAGCTCACTTTAGAATTTCTTTGTTGTGCAATATTGTCATGGTGCAGATCTATACTAGTTGTATAAATGCAAATGTCTGACTGCTTTTAACCTCTTCACGCCTTTTTAGGGTTCAGTACGCAAAGGGTATAAACGGAACCCTATTCATAAGACTTCGACGTCTACCTGTCTGTCTCCAGGCTGTATCATAAGAACCACTATAGCCAGACTTCTGAAATTTTCAGTTTTCACAGATGGTGTATTTCTGTGGCCGCTTTAACAACAAATACTAAAACCAAAATATAATTAATATCCCATAGGTACAACAATCCCAATCCCCTACCCTATTCCCTTCCCTTCCCTCTCCTATTCCCTACCCTTCCCATCCCTACCCTCCCCTATTACCCTATTCCCTCTTAAAAGGACGGCAGCGCACCTGCGGCTCTTCTGATGCTGCGAATGTCCATGGGCGATGGAAGTTGTTTTCCATCAGGTGACCCGTTTGCTCGCTTGCCCCCTTATTTCATAAAAAAAAAACAATATGATTTTTTGGACTTTTTTGGATAATAATTATTATAGATCGTATCCATTCGGATATGATCCTATTGATAGGAATAATTCTGCACTTTAACCAACACGTCATGTTTAAAAAGCATAAAATTAAATTAAGAAATTTAAAAAAAAACCCCGCCAAATAACTTTAAAAAGTAATGAAATAACATTTACTTACTTACTGACTTTAAGTTTAAATAGTTCCTAAGTGTAATATTTTAGTCCATAATTATTAATTGTTGTCAAGGTGTGTCGGGCGACCGCTAATGTATATGTTTGATTTCACATAACATTATAGTTTAAAGGTGAGTTCACAGAGAACTGAATCGAAATAATCAGTGACTATTATGGCGATACAAAATGCAAAAGTCTCTGTTGTCGTAGTTTACTTGGCGGTCCCTCGACACACACACGACAATAATTATGGACTAAAATATTACTTTACACTATGGAATATTATTTATTACTTAAAGTCAGTAAATATTATCTCATTACTTGCTTTTTAAATTTATTTGGCGGACGTTTTTTAAATTTCTTAATATTATTACGTATAAGTATAATAATTATGTTATATTACGACAGTGAATGTAATATATATCTAAATACCATTATTTATATACCATAAAAAAGTTTATACCGAAAATGTTTGATTTGGCCCGTACTTTTAGATGCCACAGTTACTATAAGATAGTAACTGTGGCATCTAAAATAGTAAAAAAAAATCTAAGATAGTGTGAAAAAATCTAAGATAGTGTAAAAATAAATTATTTATCTACTTGACAAGAGATGGCGTTACAATATACACAATATTTAATGAAGCCATTTTGTGTGATGTTTAATATTCCATATCTTACTCTAATGTTATTGATGCAAAATTGTATTCACTGTACTTATTATCTCCTCAATATTTAATTGATTTGAATTAAATTCGGCACAGAGACATTTCGAGTATCGGGATGTATTAGGAGAAACATCCATCCATATCCATATGCCTACGAATAATATAAACTATTTATTATTCGTAGCCATATTATACTAATATAATTGCGTAAGTGTGTCTGTCTGTCACCTCTTCACGCCCAAACTGTTTAACCGATTTTGCTGAAATTTGTTATGGAGATACTCGGAGTCCCGGGAAAGGACACAGGATACGTTCCTGCGCGATAAACTAATTTTGACGTAACGGAATTGCGGGCGTCGTCTAGTCTATTATTATTAACAAAAGTTCTATTCTATATTTATGTTACGAGAACCAAAAAAGTTTGTTTACGAGTATGATTACTACATAGAGGTAAGTATTAAAAGAAAACGACTCGAATATATATTTACTAATAAATCACTTTATTAAATTGTACTTTGTCTTACATTATATTTACAGACGTGAGGCGGCGCGGGCGGGACCGAGGGAGGGGGACTCACAATATACATTTACAACTAAATATTATGTACTCTAACTTATATAATAATTCGTCTACACAGAGAGGTTCGCCCGCAGCGCGCCGGCAGGCGGGGGCGAGCCGACCCAGCCGTGCCGAGCACCCCGACCACGCCACTGATTGCGGTGCACGGTCAATTTATATTTCAAAATATTGGATAAAACAAAGCACTTGAATAGTAATAAAAGTTACAGCGTAAATCTATGCGAGGCCAGCCCGTCTTTGCCTGGCACGTTGAAAATTCAAGTGACAGACAAAATAAGAAAATATTTACCTTTTGGTACTTTAGTTCAATTCAATTCAATTAAAGTAAGTGGATACAATACAATAATAATATTTTGGGCTGTTACATTATAACGATACCAAACAAGTTGAACGTAGGCGGCGCGGCGCGCGGCGGGCATTGAGCGAATTGGATATACTTAAAAGGTACACTAACATAACTCTAAAATAATATTTTGCAACACCACGGAAAAGAATATATTTGTTCAACTAACTGTATTCAGATCTTCAATATTTAAAATAATTTATAGTTAAAAAGAACAAATATGCAACAATAGTATTGATAACATAATCTAATGATATCAAATATTACTTCAAAATATTATTTTTGTAAAACGAGATATGATAAAAAATATTATTATTTAAATTATTCACAAGGAGTTATTCACACATAAAAACATAACGATTTCCCAGGTGTTACGGCGTCATTTTCTCGGGTGTTCGCGGCTTCTCGCCGACTCCCGACCTCAGCCCCACCCCCCCCCCCCCCCCCGCCCCACCACACACACTATATTATGCTCATTAGTAATTAAATAAACTAGCAGTAATTACACATTAGTAGTTGGTTCATACTTTGGTCGAGTGCCATATTTTTATCTTTACAAAACGTTACATCTTTTGATCAATACGTTAGCGATGTAAAACAGAGCGAGTCTCGTACTCACTCCGATTATATTCGACATCATCTGTACCTACACGTTTTCGTCGTACTTTGGTACTTAAATTAATAGAAACATATACTAAAAATCTTCTAGGGCGAGACGTCGCAAAAGCTCGCTCGCTCGCGCGGAATGTACGCAGAAGTCATGGAGTTTAATAGGTACAATATACATCCAAAATATAATATAGTCTCTACATAAAATTAATATAATATATAATAATTAACATAATATTATGTATATGCATCTACATCTTCTAGCTCTACGAAATATAGGAGCCCCGTTGCGGTTCGCGCGGCAGAGTCTCAACGTTCTGATAGTTATAACTCGCGTGGGCCGCCACGGACCCCGGCGAACGCACCTCTACTTAACTAAGGGACTGAGATTCTGTTTATCATGGAGGAGTCCCGCGGCGGGGCGGGCGGGGGCGCTCAGCTGCCCAGCGACACGACGGTGGGGCGGTCGAGGCGCGCCGCCTGCTCCGCGGCGCGCCGGTACTCGCCGTCGCCGTAGAAGGCGAGCGCCTGCGCGTGCGCGTGCGACATGTCCTGCGTGTGCGCGTGCGCGTGCGCCTGCGCGAGGCTCTGCGAGTGCGCCGGCGCCGGTGAGCCCTTCTCCAGCTTGACGGTGTGGGGCTGGGGCGCGGCCGCGTGCGACTGCACGTAGTAGCCGATCGGCGACCGGACGCCCGACGCCTCCACTGGAAAATATAATAGGGCGATGAGTTTATTAATCATGATGAATTCAAATATTATAATACTGGTTACTACGTGTCATGTGCCATAATAGTGATGTTATACTCACGTAGGTTCTCGAGCTTGACGTTGCGGCCCATGTGCGGCAGCGGACTCTTGGCGATGGCGTGGCTGGTCTTGCTGACGCCGCGGTCGGACTTCATGCCGTTCTTTGGTTTCCGTTTCCTCGTCTGAAATGCCAGTAAATGGTTCTATTAGAAAACGATTAAGGATAGCAGGGAGTTCATTGTATCTTTCTTATTTCAAAGGAGGACTTCAATAATAGTCTGAATTTCCGTTAAAAAATTTACCTTTTCTTCGAGCTTCAAAAGTTTTTACCAAATATACATAGGTCATAGGCGTGTACCTGTATAGAGTCCTTCTTCATGGCGAGCGGTCTGTTGATGCTGTGCAGCTTGTAGTACAGGCCGCAGGCGTTGCAGACGGTCTCGCCGTGCGCGTTGCGGCGCCACAGCGACGTCGTCGAGGTCTGGCAGTTGCTGCACATCACGCCCGGCCGCTTCGGCCCGCCCGCCTGCGCACACACCTGGTTAGCGCGAGCTCGCGTGAAGAGGGGGGACAAGCAACGGGCTCCCGAGAACTAGGAGTTTAAAATATTTCATGTTGTCAATTATCATGAGTATGTATTTGTATCATGGTACCAATGTTATATAGAGTTTTAGATCCGTAAATTGAGTTTTGTTTATGGTTTCGATTTTTACGTGGCTTCTCGATAGTTTCTTATAAAGGAGTAGGTCAAAGCGCAATATAACATTTGTACCGTTCGACGTATTCAAATATAAACTTAGGTTACGTTCTCGGGAGTAAAGCGGGGGTTAGTGGTAATACGGATGGATGTCTGTTAGCGGATGGTTAGCGAGCCGTGAGCGGGAGTAACATGGCGGGTCGAGGAGCGGGACGCGGGGCCCGGGGTGCGGGGTGCGGGGCTGACGTACCCCTTTCTTCTGTTTGTTGTAGTCGGGAGGGGTGTTGGCGGCGAGCGCGGGCGTGGCGGGGAGCGCGGAGCCGACGCCGCCATACAGGAAGCCCTTGTAGATATCCGCGCCCGGCGGCGCCCCCTCGGCCACTGCAACAACACGACGCTCGTCACGAGACGGGTATAGGACGGCCCGAGGCGGACGCTAGCGGGCGCGGATCGCTGGGCGGGGGCAGGGGGTAGAGCGCGCGGGGGGTGGGGGTGAGGGGCGAGCTGAGTGCGTACGTCGGGCGCGGCCGGGGGGAGCGCGTGCCGCTGACGTACCAGCCGCCGCTGCTGCTTGAGCGGCCGGTTCATGCCGTTCATCTTGTTGTAGAGGCCGCAGGCGTTGCACAGGTAGTGGCCGGTGCCGTCGCGCCGCCACAGCGGGGTCGTTATGGCGCCGCAGTTGACGCACTCGCGCACCTCCACAAAGTCCTCGACTGCGCAACACACCGTTAGCTCGTCTGCCCTGCCCGATCCGACCCGGCCCGGAGCGTCCGCGCCGTCCGCGCCGTCCGTGCCGCGAGCACATCACGCCTACGTCATCGTCCGTCACCCGTCACACTCGTGGCCTTGACAGTGACCGTGCGTTGTCAGCTATTAGCGGATTTGCAGAGTGCACGAAAAACAAGGTCGCGCGTGCGCACACGCCAGTGCCGCGTCAGCATAATGGATTTCAAAGCTTAACGTACTACATTAAAATACTCACAATACACTCTTTAATCGATAGACAATTTTCTGTTAATTTCGTATTTACTGCCGCCCTCGAAGCCGAATATTAAATTTTACTTAGCTGTAATTAAATGAAAATTTTAAAGTTAACGTATGGGGATTTTGTCAAAATTTTCATTTAATTACAGTTAAAAAATTACTATGCGTCTCGGAGTGCGGCAGTTTCTCACGTTTACCTTAAATGTCTTGTTTTACTATTACCTACAACGACGACTAAATCGAAAGTCGGGTCAATTCAGACCGCAACGCGACGAGGCGAGGCCAGGCGCGGCGCGGCATGAATTTGTATAGATTTGACGACATGCCAATCTGTCAATTCAGTACAAATCTAGAAAAGCGCGCGTCGCGCGTACGCGTCGCGTTGCGGTCTGAATGTGACATCTAAACATGGAACGTGTCTCGTGACTCCAAAGGATTTGTATTATAATTTGTAATTAAGGCACTCGGGGAATCGAGACGGTAGCGGTCATTGACTCCCTGTCCAAAAAGTTGTTATTTTCTATGTAATACAATAAAGTGTCAGATGTTCCTAGTCTAAGGGCGATATCGTATTTTACATACTCGATGTGAACTGAATATGAAGCATATATTCGAGCTCATACAAACTTGGAGATTATCATTCTAAAATCTAAGAGTTACCAAGAGGTTATCCGATGAATCTGTAATAATCTGTGTCTTTATAAGAGGTCTTTTTTTTCTCAAATATTCTAAATTCAGTGCGAGCGTTTTTCTTAAGACTAAAAAGGACAATGACCGCTACCGCCATGTTTCCCCGAGTACAGTATAATAACAATGATTAACGATTATTATAAATCAAATTTTAAATAACCATTTTTCCATTTAAGTACAAAAGCACGCATTACAAATCATACTGCCGTGTCAGCTCGACTATATTTAGCGCGCCGTTAGTCACTGCGGGTCATAGTGCAGTGAGTCGGTCCGATTCGACACTAAAAACTATCGCCGAACAAAAAATCGCTTATCGCTGGTGCTAGTTATAGGACAGTATTAAGTAAAGGATGCTGCGATAACACCCACACGTACGCCGTATACGTACACGAGCACACGCACACGGACACACTATTTTTTGTAGGGGTCACCCGCGATAGCCCTGACATAACTCCATGCGAGATAGTGTAATCAAAACACGCCGATAAACGCCGATAAGCATCATCATTGTCTTCTCGCGGTTTCTCGCTCTCGAGTGCCACTTAAACCGTCGTCATTCTGCGGCTCGACACTCATGTTTTTTCTGCGGGTGGTACTTTTGTGTGGTTTCAAGTAAAGGTTTACACCACGCAGGTCCCCGTTGAGAGATTTGTGTGAATCTCGAGTAGGGAACTCGGTCCTGAGTCCTGACATCTGTTTTTGTTCCTGCAGAATTTGGTGCGGATATGGCACATTAAAATACTCGTTAACAACTTAACATTTTACTGCCTGAGTTAATGACCTAATTTAATGCCCATTCCATTGTTCTAGTTTATTTTGTAATGTTTTGTTTTATTTAAGAAACCTTCAATATTTTTTATTTTGTTTAATTTAAGCCCGAATGGGACAGGGCGATAGTCAATCTCGAAAGGCTCTATGGTGTTTACAAACAGGGTCGGTCAACAGCGCAGCGGGTACGTCTGTTTGCGAAGGTCGCGCCGGGCCCGCCGCCCGAGGCCCGACGGACCGTATACGGCGGTCAGGCACGTGCCCGCAAACAACACGTCCGGCGCAGGCGCTTCGAAAAGGTTAAAGATTCTAAAAGATAAAGAGACCTAGTTGACTTAATAGCTATGCCTTTTTTGATCACGATATCCATAACCCGAAACATAAGCATTTAGGGATAGCTTATTGATAGCATTAGATTGCGAGGTATTTTTTTTCCTGACAGACTATAATATTAGACTATAATATTACACGAGAGGAGAGAAACATTTAAATCATTATGGGACACTGGTCAGTGTCGTCATGTGGGGTCTGGTGTCATCGGACCATTAGTGTGGCCGCACATGGCCCGCGGTAACCGTACACCGCCGAGTCTGCACCGCACTGTCAGTCGTCACACTCAACTGATATTGATATTTATTTTCTCTGATAAAGAGTCATTACCATATCAATTATAGAAAAGTGATCAATGATTTTGAGTATTTTGTGGCGTGACGGCCCTTGCATTGAAATCTGCACGCTATCATCGCTATTAACGTTATCAAGCGATGTGAGGCTGATTCTAGCAGAGACTGGAGCCTTACAAACAGGCGGCGCAAAAGTGTTCACAAAGTAATAAGTTCTTTGGTTGTTATTAAACCAAATGCAATGCTCAGTCTGTGAGTCTCGACAACAGGAAACCGTCGGAAAATAGACTAAGAAATATCGTCAGAGGAAGTAGCCCTTAGCTGCTGCTATGGAGCAGCACGGCGTACCATCTTGGAGTTGGACAGTGAACATTCTAGAACAAAGAGATGAGTCACGGCGACCCCGGGGGAAAGTCACGTCCGCGCCACGTGGTCACGTCGCTTCCGTGTTACACGATACTCGCGTTTGTACGACCAAAACGGAGAGCAATTATTATTCATTTAATTAGATTATTAGCTGCAGTTTAATTATATTTAAGTCTTGTAGTTGACCGCTAAATTTCTTAACGTGCCGAAAATGCTTAAAATATCATAACGAAGTGAATACTCCTTACTTCAAAATAAATTAATTTCCAAATTAGAGATTGGCCCAACAATCCGAGATGAGAAATAAAACAACCGCCAAATAGTATAATAGTTATGATGAAATGATCAATAATGACACTTGGAACCAACGCTATTAACAGTCTATTAATAGTTAAAATATAACTGTTATAAATAATTGTCGCAGTTACGATGAACAGTTATCATTAACTGGCTCGCATTACCACCCAAATGCACTTATGAGTAATTCATATATATTGGGTTTGTATTAATAATAGTAATAACGTGTGAGATTAGATAATAACCGAAACGTAATTTTTAAATGTTGGTGATCAAGTGTATCTCCTTGCAGTACTCCGATAACCCAAAGCTAAACAAACCGTTGAACGAATTTTGTTATCCCAACATGCAAAATCCCCAGAAAACGGGTGGATTTAGCTGTAATATACGTATAATATAGAGAAGGCATTCAATTTTGTTAAACGAGACGTGACGTACGCGTAATGTGCTCGAATTTTACTCTTAAACTTAAGGTGTCAATATAATACATAGTATAATAAGACGAGGGAATTTTATCACCTGTAAAATTTGTACGTACTAAAAAAATTAGAACAATAATTTTTCAAATATGTATGTCATGGTAAATAATATAAGAACAAATATATTATTATACTTTGCCCACAGTAGAAACACAGAAGAGCTAATCAAGGTTGTAAGTTATAAACTATAAATACCTAGTTAAACTGAATATAGACAGGGGCAATCGCTTACTTTATATGGCTAGGAATCTTTATCTAAGGGTTACTGTGTACAATTTGCTAAGACTAAGAGCTCAAGATCTAAATAATCTTTATCTGGTAAAGAGCAGACTGTTCAAGCTAGACTGCAATGCAGGAAAGAGTAAGGGTCTGTTTCACCACCTCCTGATAAGTGACGAATAAGCTATCCACCAATTAACTTGACAGATCAAGTATAGAGAATCTGTCAAAAAAGTTGTGAATAGCCTTATTCTGCACTTTATCAGAAAGTCGTCAAAGTCAAAGTCAAAAATTTTTTCAAACACTTTCTGAACGTTGATGCTACTGGGGCCTACCACCGGTGGTGAAACAGGCTCTAAGTATTTTTCTTTGTAAGATATGTAAGTATTAGAGACGTGTTGGTAATGAAAGTACTCACAAGCTGAGAGGCTGGCGGCCGCGGAATACTGCGTCCGGCGGTTGTCCAGCACCGCGCCCACTCCGCTCCACATACTCTGAAACACACGCCCCACAGGTCAGACAAATACAAAATATAGCCTACGGCTAAATTAAAGTCAAAAGATTACATAAGTAATATATTTAAAGAAAAGTCAGAAAACATCCTCAAGGTATTGCTGACGTTTCGGTTTTGGCCCGCGGTGGGTACTAATCACCATCGCCACTCATCACCGCTATCTAAATGTGCCGATAACGCGAACGTTTAAGGGTTAACATTTTTCTCATTGTTGGCTATCCGGGCAGTCGTGTCATCGTGAGCATGTTGCACATATTTTGTTGTTTTGACTCATTTTAGATGACTCATTGGAATAGTTTTAATGTAAAACTATATTTGCTCTCTTGCTTCTTCGAGAATAAATATCACTTATCAGGTAAATTTTCTGTATAAATAATGGTGTCAAATGTCTAGACTCTAGGGAACTCTTTCCACGGGTGTCAGTCCCGCCACGCTTCGGTACAGCCGCTATCAGTACCCGCACCGTACCCCCAGCTGCCAGCTGGCTTCCCGACATGTACAATATGAATGGAAACTCTTGTTCACTAATTACACCTGGTCATCAAGAAAATGTTAAAAGTGTTGTGAGTTCACTTTTAAATAAATCTTT
This sequence comes from Aricia agestis, assembly GCF_905147365.1. Taxonomy (NCBI): domain Eukaryota; kingdom Metazoa; phylum Arthropoda; class Insecta; order Lepidoptera; family Lycaenidae; genus Aricia; species Aricia agestis. The sequence goes on from NC_056413.1 coordinate 228,239, forward strand.
ACCATCATTTTCCAAGGAAAGACATAGAAAACGATTTTTTAGTAGGTACACCTTCGACTAAGACTAAAAGCTCCTTTACCTGTTGCTCATAAGCATTAGTGGTGATGGCGGGGGATCCGTACACCGTGCCGGGGCGGCTGGTGGAGGCGAAGGCGCCGGTGAAGCGGCCGAAGGGGGGCAGCGCACCCCCCGCGCCCGCCTCACCCCCCGCACCCCCCGCCTCGCCCTCCGCGTACTCCTCCACTGTGGCGTAGCTCGGTGAGGTGCCTGCAGAGAACAGTATCATTTTTAACACAACTGCCGAGCATTTACTAGTTGCCATAAATAGAGCTCGTAAGCTAAATAACTAAGTCATAATTTGATACATCAGATGCTGAAACTAATGATACTGCTAAAACTTAAAAGTACTGAACAATTAAACCGTACAGAGTCTCTTTTTAGATCCATAAGAAACAAGTTAATGTAATTTTTAAAGTAATGTTAAAAGTGGTATCACATATTGAAATATTATGAAAAAACAAGGTTTAGGCCGCGTTTTTACTGGAGAAGAGCTAAGCTGCGTTGCGAGGAATGTGTTTTTCAAACACCAATAGAATCGTTGCGTTGAGTGTGGTCACGCAAATGAAGTATTTCTATTGGTTCTTAACAACGCATTCCTCGCAATACAGCTTAGCTCAGCTCTGGTGGAAACGCAGCCTTATGCAAGGTACCTGCACTGGAGGTCCATAACTGCGTCTGCTGCAGCTCCGGGGCGGGGAAGTAGGGCGAGCCGGCGCCGGAGTACGCCCGGGAGTATATCGCGCCGCCGGCACTGTGGACACATCGACATCATCATTCACATTGTTTCCTACTTCAGTATTACCGCCATCAACAATCTTCGTATTACAAACCACAAAATTTTGTTATCACATAAGGACATAATATTGGGTAGAAAAGGGGAAAATATTACAGTCTAGACTCTAGCTAGTCCAACAGTTTATTTACTAACAATGGTAAGACTGTATAGAAGTTACTTGAAAAAATTTACGTCTGTATGAACTGAATAGTTGAAAAGTTTGCTCTTTGTTTTGTGAGACTTCCATGATTATTATAGAGTACATTAGGTACATTAAACATGATTAAACGGACTCGCAGTTAATATTCCGTCGTACGTCAGTAAAATTAACTATTACTGTGTTGTAGCGTGTCTCTGTTGTACATGTAGACTACATTTAAAATTAGTCACTAATTCAACAGTATAAAGTTCAGCAATGATTTCATTTCATCGTCTCGCGGCTGCGTATGATTCTGTGATTGTGTGTTATGTATGCATGTGTGCACGTGTGTTTGCGTATGTGTGAGAGTGTGTGGGCGCTTATCGGTGACAACCACAGGAACCGCGACCGCCGATGTATAATTAGCCAGGAACACGTTTAGGGAAAATTATGCGACGAACTCAATACAGCTATTATGTTAATGATACAATCGTCCATATTTGAAATAAATTAAAAGATCTAATAAAGCGAGCATAGATGTAACACGAATGTTTTTATACAAGCTATAGTTAAGAGAATATTAGCACTGAGCACAGACGTATAACTCATAAATTATTCTGAGAAACCTATTTACGATTTAACTGTGACAGCCACAGAACGACTCACAAACAACAATGAACTCGTTCGCTTGACAACGAATAGTAAACCAATTAAACGAGAAAGTTAAACTGATAACGTTAATTACTGACATTACAGCAGACGCTCGAAAATAACAAGAGATAAGCTATCGCCTATCGGACACGAATTACACATTATATGAATTTAGAAGCCGGTGCAAGATAACTCTATATTAACCACAGATTTAACACATTTGCATGAAGATAATATTTATTTATGTAATAGATAATTTTGCAAGAAAATAAGAAGCAGCACTTAGAAACGTGAAGAAATATAAAGAAAGTGAATATTTTCAAGTACATAGGGCAGTATTTTTTTCGAGATTGAGGCTAAAATAAATAATAATTATTTTAATGAATCGACTTGCAAATCTTCTTTATCAGTCATGAAAATAAAAAAAAACAAGACAATAATAAATGAAGCAAGATATAAAACCATAACTATAGCCAACGTACAATCTCTCCCAACTTTGGACAGAACGTGCCAAAGCTTTTGATGCGTCAGTATGTTACTTCCTCCTCCCTTATGTGGACAGTCTAAAGGTGTACGCTTCGACAATTACGGACTTAGACACTCCTGCGGAAAACATAGCCTACTTTGAATAATGACTAATGCTGACGAACTAATTGCAGCAAAGTTTATGAGCGTCGTTGAAGTGAACATACTTAGAATAATAATTTATGAAAATGAAATTTTAGGAGCTAGGTCTCTAGCTTAAGAATGGGTCTCTTTGAATGAATGAAATGAAATGATATTTATTTGGATAAAATATGGTTGCTAGAGATGTTACATTTCGGTAGATCGCATATTTTGTCGTAGTTGACGACGTCCAAATAATATTATAATCACAATTATAATAACTAAGTAGTAAAGTTATTGACACATTTTTTTGGCTGGCAAATTATAAGTAATTATATCATTCATTAGTCATAAATCATAATAATTATTAGTAAAAGTTGTAATTTCTAATTTCTTGTTACAAGTCAAAATTAAGTTAAAAAATATAATGTCAAAATATTCTAATATGGACCTCATATTTTTAAGCCCTTGCTGGTAGTTCCTCGTGGCATTGTTCAGAATTCTGTCTTCGCTAGCTAATTCGTCAATTTCATGGCGTGCCGTACTGGTAGCTGTGACCTCAATGCATTGCGGTGGCAAGTGGAACGGCTCGGCTAATGGTTCGTAACGTCTCGGAAGTGCTGCCTTATCGCTGCACCCCCGCCCCCCGCACTGCGCCGCCGCCCGCTCGCGCCCTCAACCCGCTTGCCGTCGCCGAGGCAACTGCCTTCAACGGCAATATAATGCATTTTCATAAGGATGGATAAGCAGTATGACTCTTTTCATAAATTAATAATATTGTAAACTTTTGCAGTATGTTTAATTGCTTAGAATTTAGATGTTTTCCATCGACATTCAGCTTAAAATTCATTGATACATGGTTTTTATTTTTATTGGGAACCAAAGTATCAAAAGCTCCCGTAGAGTTCCCTGACCTACATCCATGAGACGGCGGCGGCGCTATCGGCCGTAGTACTACGAGATGATAAGATTAAAGCCCACTCGGAATAATTACAAGTTTATCTTATCGCTAATATTTACATGTATCACTGAAACTGCGAGCTGAGATAACTTGCAGATTAGCGGCTACCGGCGACCTGCCACGGCCGCCCGCCACCCTGTCTAACTCATGCGGTTTTGTTAGGTGCATTAAGCAATTCTTTAATTTCTTTTATTTTAGAATATTAAGTAGCTAGTTCATTAAGTTGTCTGGGCCTGTATTGTATATGTATTTACTTGGCTCTAGCAAATTTATATTTAAGAATGTCTAATTTTTTAATTATAGGATGCTTGTAGCCTACAATGCAAATGATATCCATATTAAATTTTAACTATGTACGTCTAAAATGTACACCAAATTATGAATGTTCCAAAATATGAATGTCGCCAGGATAAGCATTGTAAATTGTAATCATCAGGTGACGGTTACGGACGACTTATCAAATAAACAAATACCGTACAATATGGGACTTGCAATACGACACTGGATGGTCACGGTTCCGGGACACTGGGTGTTCCCGACATGTCAACATAATGAGCCGCTAATGACGATGTCATACGGGCAGCGGGCACGCGCTGGCCGCCGGCCGCGCGCACGTGCTCGCCCCGCTCTCGGCCCACGGCCCGTGGCCGCCGGAAGTGGGACCGAGCAGACCAGCGTTATTTGCACGAGCGCAGGCCTATACAAATAACTCATTTGAGACACTTAACTTGTCACTCGACGCTCACAAAAAACAAATCTCTGAGGGCCCTCAAAACGTGTAAAATAGCGCGTTAGAGCGGCCACAAAAACGGGCGCAAACAGCCTAGCGCCACACCTGCGCAAGCGCACCCATCCACACTGCGGCGTATTATAGGCCTTACTTCATCTTCTCGTTTAATGATCTTTATTTTTATTTGTTCGTTGAATTCCTTGAATATTGGAATCCGATTATTCTTTTACATGCCATTAAATGATAATTTTAAAAAGCATAACACTATACTATTATAGCTTTTCTTTTTGATTTCACGTGTGTTGTGCTTCTTTTTCTTTAAAAATTTTCTATTGGTTCGCATACTTTGGAGAAAACTGGCTAGTAGAAAAATTCTAATGTACCAAAGTTGTAACAAAGTTATGGCACTTAAATAGCCTTTAATAGGTATTGACAATCTATTGTTGAATGTAATACAAAAAAATATATATCCACAGCCGAACATATAACCTCCTCCTTTTTGGAAGTCGGTTAAAAAGTGTACTTAAATTAGTTTTTTGAATGTCACATGATGCAATCAAAAGGTCGCAACAATCAAAGACATTGAATAAGAACATAAACACAATGTCTTTGTACTCGACGCTGATAACGGACGAAAACAAATCTCACAACAGCTAGAACAAATACTACTAAAGTTAAAATGACGAGCAATCCATCACATTTAGGGTCTGTTTCACCACTTCCTGATAACCACCACCTAACTTGAAAGATAGAGTATGGAGAATCTGTCAAATAAGTTGTGAATAGCCTATTCGGCACTTTATCAGAAAGTGGTGAAACAGGCCCTTAGACTATTTAAGTCATCTCTGTGAAAAGGATTACTAAAATTGTTACAGTAAGTTAGACATAATAAAACATTATGGGCTATCCCATAAGAAGAATGGACAGTGCTTAATGTAGGTATGTGAGTTCACAGTTAAGACAAAAGATAATTTACAAACCAACAAAAATCTACGAACGTCGACTAGTCTATACAAGGAGAAATGTTCGACTTTGTAGGGTTGTAAAATAGTATATTGTAATGTGTCTGCTGAATCTATTTCGAAAATTCTTTTACTAACAGAAAGCTAGCTAGCTTGTGAGTATCATTGGCTAGAAATATGATATTAATAATATTAAATTATAGAGATTTTAATAAATGTAAATCCTGTAACACAAACCACAATGCGCAATACTTACCTAAAGAAAATCTTACAAAGTTAAGATATTACGACAGTCGTAGACTTCTCTCAGCTCCTATTTTTATCATAGCAACTAACTATTTTCAAGTACCAGAAAGGCACTTAATATATTTTTATATTTTAATAAAGTCTAAGTTATAATATTTGTTAGCAGCTCGTAGGTACACAGATGACAGATATTATGTAGGATGTAGTTTAAACAAACCAATTAAAACGAGGAAAATTCCACTTCAACATAACAAAATACGTTTAACACAATACCTACGTGTATTAACTACATAGCATAGTTATTTAATTTAATTTTGTCATAGTTGTTTATCGGTGGCACAATAAATTTAAACCTACCTAAACCCTAATTGAACAATATAGTCAATAATTACCACAAAATACTATGTACAAGGAAAACGATGACAAAATAAACCATAAAAACTCAAAACTCAAATTAAATTTTTTTTATTCAGAATAAATTTTTTCAAATATTCTCTGAACGTCGGGGCTACACAGATGCCTACCACCGGTATCGGGAACTAACTAACATAAAGGAGAAAGCTCCAATGAAAACAAAGAGGCATTTAATTATTCTAAAAGATTTTAATAAGTTGATCAAGAACAAAGAAATATTGTTCAATTTACAAACAAGGACGCACAACAATGTCTCGAACAATAATTGAGAGGAAACAAACAATAGGGATAATATGAAGAGCAAACAGACGCGACAAATATATTCCCCACGACCTTCGCGTTTTTGTCGAGCCCTCGGAGTCGGAAAAAATGGTTATTTGCGCGAGCCCGTGTGCCCAACTACTTAGCGGGGCTCCGGCAATTAATGGCCCTGTAGATGATCAAATATTGTTTTCTCAGGACGTATTAGACTTTAATATTCCCATCAAAATTTCAGGAAGTCGTTAGCGACCATCACAAAACTGAAATCATAAATTGGAGCAAACGACCAAGTTCCTCGATACGAAGCAACCGCTTGCCCATCGACCACCCACAATATCAAACTTGTCTCATGTGCATACTAACTAGCTAACAGTTTTCTATTCATTTTATCATGTTATATTATAATATGTTTATTTTCTTTAGATTATGGTGTTATGTCCCGCCTGCTCTCCCTGGCAAGCGAGTAACTACTTGCGTTTATCGGGACTGCCAACTGCGTGTAGGCACGATCTTACAACTGGTTTAAAATCATTACCAGGTGAAGCCAAGTTCATAGGCACTGGGTCAGGCGCGGAGCCGGAGGATGTCGTTATACATTCGCGGAACAAACATGCACACATATAAACAAATACCCACACGGACACACCGCAGGGCCTCAACCTCTTTGTTGACGTTAGGAAACTGTAACGATCGCGGCTCGTAGTTACCTGGCTGAGCTGTGAAATAGCAACCTCGTGTTCTCAACCGAGCACCGTTAAAAATATTTCATTCAGTATTAAATATTAATAATGGTCTACCAGAATCTGATGGCAAAAGTGAGAAATTAAATTGACTCTAGGAATATAGAAAATAGGAATTGGAATATAACATTTGATCCTTTTTTTTACTTTTAGCGGCTTATTCTGTGTGTGAAACATGCAACTATAAAAATTTATCCAATGATCAAGGATATTTTTTGAAAATCTGCCGTCAAAATTTGCCATCAGATTCTGGTAGACCTAAATAATGTGAATTCAGTAAGGAACAGACTATAGAACACTAATACATCGATCTCATTATCTCTGGTGAGAATTTTTATTGCGTTATCTGGTCAGAAGCTGAGCATGAGCTTCTCACTTTCTTTCGATCAACTAATACAGAGACATACATTTTATATATAATATTATAAGGTGTTTTGCGATGGAAAGGATTACTTATTTGACAGCTAGGGGTTTCCAGAATTTACCTACAGGCGACAGTCAAAACAAACAAGGTTTAGTTTTAAAATAGTGACTTCTACGAAGTAAGCTGAAGCTGTAGCGGCTAATATGACACTAACTTGCCGAGTAAGATGTTAGGGTCGGGCATCTCGCGTCTGGGTACTGTTTCATTCATGGGAAACGTGACGTTGATGAGGGGAACGAGATGGGGGAGGGAAAAGGGGGGTGTGACGTAACGTCCGCACCTCTCAGGTGACAGCCTCCATTCATCGCGAAAGAGTCGGCCAGCGAAATATTTAGAGTTCGAAGGTATCGAATTCCCTGTTACGTATTTGCGTCTGGACTGCGAAGAGGTGGGTAAAAAATGAAATTTCTTGAGATTCCGGAAAATTGCTGTGATCCATTTATTTAACTTGCACAAGATAATATTATGATTTATGATATAAGTAATATATACACATATAAAATAGTGAACAGTTGAAAAATATTTTAAATTAAAATGCACGGAAACAGCATGTCGAGCTACGCGAGCACACAGACACTCACACATACATAAACACAATCGTACGTACACGTGGGCGCCATCAATATATTGGTGATAACGCGAGGACAACCATGAACCAACAGCTATAGCGTGTACAGTTATTTTATTTTAATGCAGACAACACTCTTATTTCAACGACATAAGGAAAAATAAATTCTAAACGCACATTACAGTAAACACCAAAAACGATCACTACCCATCATTACCGTAAACACCAAAATAATTAATGATCGAACCGTGCAGACATGAAAATATGACACACACTGAGTGCTACTACGTACTGCATGGTGAACTTATAGTAAACAATAAAATGAGATATGTAAAAGCTAATAATTTATTAAAAAATATATGACAATTGACAACAATTAGTCTTAATTTTAACAATTATTCAATGGTTTGTTGGTGTCGTTAATAAAATTAATGCCACAAATGAGCTTGTTATTGAGATCATAATATTAGTAACAGGAAACTGTAAGGTAACGGGAGTTATAATTTATTTTTTTAATAAATATCCCTCTACTAATAATTGAAACACATATCGTTTGAAATAAAATTGTAAATTTTGTGACCTTTATGAAGATCCACAATATTTTAATGACTTTGGAAGTTTAGCTATAGTTTCGCTTACAATCTGGTTCTTTCAGTCTATTTTTTTTTATGAAATAAGGAATAATTATTTAAAACTACGGAGTATTTAGCACATGTCGGGCTGGGGATTATCCTAGAACGCCAGAATTAGGATTGAGAGCTTTTATAAATTTTGTGCTATAATATTAAGCGTCTAGGCGAAATAAAAATAAAAAAATTATCAAAAAGTTGCGCCAAACAAAAATAATCAGCAACGGAAAATCAATTCTACTTTCAAGAATAAGATATCGGATAACATTCACAGATCTCATCGAGAAAGTACAATTATACGAATACGAGGACGTGAGATTGTCGGAGAGTGTAGTTGCGAAATTGTGGAAAAGTACGTCGCAGGCACGGCGCGCGTGACACGATGGAATGTGGAGGTGGCTGCAGGCACGTCCGGCCTTATCGCTAACGCAACCCCGGATCTGCATCACCATCCTACAACCATGAAGCAACCCCTCAGTTGCATGAGAAATCCAACTATCTAGCAACACCCTATCTACATAAAGATCCCAAACATTCAGTAACAACACATGTCCAGCTCACAAAGTCACAGGGAAACTATCAGGCATCTTGAAGACGGCACACCAGTCTTTAGCAGTATAACGTAAGACGATTCTACTTTTCAAATAAGGCAGTTTGGAAAATATGTCATTTTAAAAAAAAAAAGTACATGTTCTTAGAGGACTAAGGAGACGAGTAAAGGAAATGTCGAGAAAACGACTCGAAATGATACAAGTGTTTGACTTTATATTGATCTTCATTAAAAATGAGATGCCACTTGCGATGATTGTTGATGTTCGATTTTTTTATCGTCTTAATTAGCGATAACAACTACTTAAATATCAATTAATGAAACCAAAAAAAAATTGCTAGTTAAACCAGATCTCAGATGCCTGATTGTTTGCCAAACTAAATGGCACCTTTGATTTTATAAAACCCTAGCTTTTGCCCGCGGCTTTGCTCGCATGAAATTCAAAAATCGCATTAGCTTCCTTTGGGATTATGATGTTTTCCTAAAACCAAAAGTTGGAACTACTAATATATATTCTGTGCCAAAAGTAGCCTATGTTACTCTCCATCCTTCTAAGTTTCAACTAAGTCTATGCCAAAAATCAAGTCAATTGGTTGCTTTGTTTGGGCATGAAGGAAGGACAAACAAACAAATAAACAAACTTTCCCATTTATAATATTAGTATGGAAGTATGGATATAGTATGGAAATAGGATTTACAATTAGGATTTGTCACCTTAGAGGGATGGGGAGAAAAAATTTAAACACCAGATTTTAAGTTGGAAGAAGACAAATATATCTGCGAAAACCGTGTGCAAATCGGATCTGTAGTTTTCGTGCTAAAGAAAAAAGTTTGATACAAAATCTGACCACCTCTTTTGTTCCCTTAGAGGGGTGGGGGGAAAAAATTTATACACCAGATGTAAGTTGGATGAAAATAAATATATCTGCGAAAACCACATACAAATCGGATCAGTAATTTTCGTATGATGAAACATACAGGCAGACGGATAGACAGACAGACAGACAAAATACTAACCACATTTTTGGCTTCTATAGCAATGTAGTGACACTCCCAGCTTATTATTTCTTGAATATCTTTAATGTACAGAATTTTCATTTCTACAGTTTTATTATATTATTATATATTATGTATAGATGTAGGTATAGATAACTTTCTATATTATTTTGTTATAACGTAACGAAAATATTAGGAGTTTTTCTCGTAAAGTATCTAGCTTGGTATTAAATTTAGTATTAATCTACAAAACATTTTGGAAATACAAATTATAATTTCACCTAGCGCCAATTAACCTTAAATATTTAAATGTGTTAAGGTGAGTGATAACTGATAAGGCAGCAATTTGGCAAATTGTAATTCGAACGACACACGCGCCTGATAGCGACAGTAATTTATGTTCGCGGGTTCAATGCTTCCACACACTACAGCGAATTACTGGCAAGGTATTTTCGGATGCTACACGCCCTCTTTTGCAACTTTAGTGACTGAATATTTTAGCATTTCTACCTTCCCTTGTATATTATAAAATATTTGAGAATAAATAACAATTATTATCCTCTTAATGCTGTTGTGATTTAAGAGGATCAGGAAATCTTTAAAATTCATCCATTAGAAAAAAAATATAGAATTAAGTATAATCGAAAAGGAAATACATCACAGTTCACAAACAATTCTCTATGGAATGCATAGATAATTGGAAACATAGCTCGATTATAAAGTCACTTAGACTTTGATGAATAAATGGAACAAAATTCTAGTAAGCAGTTGACTGAGCAAGTTAAAAATTGGAAAACTTTACTAGATCCTTGTTTACCAATTTGTAAAAATTCAATACACATTACACGTACAAAGTAGAAGACAATGAAGCTGATAAACTTATTTTATCAGCTTAATCCCCTTTTACTTTGTACACATATAATTCATCTTAATGAAAATTCAAAATTCTTAGTCGGAGACTTCTACTGCTCGCGCGACAATCCAATTAATAAAGACAGAGGAGCGATAACAGTTACAACCGATTGTGTAATACTTATCTTATCTGCGTAACACCACGAGCAAGTCACGATCAGAGAACAATATATTCTTCTTAACCACCTAACCAGGGGACTTCCAAAAGCAAAATAATCTCAGTATGAATGAATGAATGAATAAATACCTAAAAGTATCCATTCCATGTAATTTTCCTAAATTCAGCAGTAGCAGTTGTTCGACTGGAATTAGGAAAATTACATGGAATACTCGTAATGGTGTTTATATTATGACATCATAATAGTTATAATTAATATGTATTTAAGTATATTATATGTAGCTGCGTACATTTCCATCGTATTACAAGAGCTTTCGGGTCAAGATATTTTCCTGTTATTGTAAAATAAAATCATTTTACTTCGACACAATATTATACAGTGGCCACAGAATATACAGTGTCTTTGGTTCTAAATATAGGTAGCATCTTGCGTACGATAGTTTCAATAGCAAAGAAAGAAATGAAAAATATTATATTATGCCTCACGACGCGTTATGTCAAATACATAACACGTCTTGAGTGATGGCAGTAACGATGCCTTATTTCAAATCCAATAAAATTCCAACTTCGGAGCTACGAGTAAGTAGATACCGAGAAGGTTTAAAGTACCAAAATATGATGATTTGAAATTTAGGAGCGTAACAAAATATTATACTGATTACTGAGTCCAAAAGAATACTGCGAATCGAAGGTTTTTAATGACGAGAATAAGCCTTTGAATGGAATCTATAGTAATCATTAGCATCTACATCTTGTATCGAGTACATCTCAGGCGCCGTCGTTATCGGGACATTAGTGGCCGAACTAATATTTACGTCATTACTAATAGCCTCCAAGTAAACACACGTGATGCGCGACTGTTCGTGATCAGCTATTATCTGGACAGCTTTAACTGCAGTAATGTCTTTATTCTGTTAAGTATCATCATTATCTACTATCTGTTTATCATCAGTCATCACCATCATAAATCATACATGTCATTTATAATAATAAATGTGCTGAGAAAGTAGCAGTAGCTCAACAGAGATAATTATTGCGATTTTGAAATACTTCCCACTGAGTTTTTCTGGCATCTATTACACTATTCACTAAATAACTATTTACCAAAGCTGGGTAGATTGTTATTGTAAGCACGATTAGCATTGTATGAAATGATTTTCCAACAAGATTCACTTCTATTTATTTTTAACTTATTTTTAATTTTGTTTTATGATTAAAATTGTTTGAAGAAACTATATTTGGAAGTGTAATTTCTTATTTGATGGCTTTGGAACATTTGTTTACCAACAATTATAAATTAATTGTTTGTACTCCCTAATGTGTGGCTGTATTTAAGCAACTTATCATTACGTTGCATTGTTTTGTCTACAACAACAATTATGTGATTGTGACAACAAAAATAAGAAAGGTAAAATAAGCTGTAAATCACTAGCATTACATTACCAAAGCATGAAAATTTTGTAACCTGCTGTTTATCAGAAAAGTATAACTATCTCAATTCGGATAAATGAGAGTCACAGTAGATAGTGTTTCACTAACCTGTCAATCTGATGATGATGGTCGTGGTCGTACGGTGGCGGTGCGGAGTGTGCGGGGTGCGCGGGGGGCGCGGCGGGGTACTGGTACTGCAGGCGGTAGTCGTCGGCGCGGTCGGGCGAGGGCGTCAGGTCGCGGCGCAGGTAGGCGCCGTCCGTCGAGCCCTTGAACAGCGCCTCCTCGAGGTGCACGTACGCCTGCATGTCGCGCGCGTGTGAGCCGTGCGCCGGCCGCAGCTCCTCGTAGCGGCGCGACGGCGACGGGGCGTAGCCCGCGGGGGGCGGGCTGCCGTCCGCGTCTGCGCACACACACACAACTCAGCGCGCCGCCATTGGCCGCGCGCGCGACCCCGAGCCCGCGCCGGGGCCCGCGCCGCGCGCACCTCCAATGGCGGCGCGCCCGTCTGTCACTCCCGATAGAGTCGTGAACGATCGTAATTTGTTATAACTTAAAATGTAGCGTTAGCACACTCGCGTGGTGTCAGACCCGTGCGTGTTCCCGACTTACCTTCTTTGACCGAGTTGTTGTTGACCTCGGCGAGGAACGCTTCTATCTCGGTGGTGGAGGCGGGTGCGCCGCGATGGTAGGCGCTGGGCCAAGTCTCGTGTAACATGTCTGCACGCGTGCTCACTGCGCGGCGGTCGGCCGGGAACTGGCTGCGCGCGCGCAGCACGCACCCCGGTCGCGCGCCGCCCCCCGCCCCGCCTCGCAACCCCGGGGGTAGCCCGGCCGGGGTGCGGGCGGGGGTGGCCGTCCCAGCCCCAGGGGTGAGGGCCCCAACTAATACTGATACCACTGATACCTACATAATATGACAATGATGGCGGTAGGGGCTGAGCTGTCGTGTTTGTCGTGGTGATGTTGAGGAGGCAGGGCACTGTACAGTGTACACTCACTGTTGCTGTATGTAATATCATGTGTAGGTGGAGGCCGCGGCGAGGGTCGTGTACGCCGCGATTGATCACGTACCGCCGAGCTCAATGTCACTACTACTCTACGGCACGATATTGTCTCCAACTAAATACTCACAAACGTTTTATTCATAACCGTAATATACAATATACATGCACTAACACTTCAGTTTAAATAAAGAAACCAACTTGCGCAATGAGCCCAGGCCCTAGACTAAACCTTACTAATAAAAGTGACAGAACCTACGAATTTTTGTGGAACTAAAGTACTAACTACTAGTATAACTTATAACACAGTCAGTGTCAGGTGAGGCAGTGCCGCATATCGCGTCAGCTGACTGATAGCGGGTATCGCACGTGGCCGCTTATCGCCGTATCTCCTGACCTACGCCACACCCCCTAATGCAGCTACTGAACTGAATGCAACCGAACAATCAGTCTGAATCTGCTGAACTGGTTAAGATTATGAATTAATAGATATCGTCCGCAACTTTCCTTATCTTGTGGGTCCGTATATTTTCCGGGAACATATAAATTATATTATGCTATGTCCTTACCCGAGACTGGAAGTGTAAACTCTACATAACATTTTCATCCGAATCGGTTAAACAGATAGTGTGAAGAGGTAAGTAATAGTATTTTCAATTATTTGCAAGGTAAGCCCACTGCAACTTTAGTACCTACGTTCCATTAGTGTAGGCAGCTGTTAGTTTCTGAATTCCGATATACCAAATTACCTAAGTTACGGACCATTAAGCCCATAAGCCCATAAGAGAGTGTAGAAAACCTTTTTCATTTGGACTTTAGTAATTTATAAGCCTTTACTAACATGTGAGTCTAGGTTACTTGATTAAATAAACTTTTTCATTTCATTTAGAACCTAAAAAAAAATTGATAAGTACAGACAGGGGCATTTGGAGTTATATTATTGATAAGACTTTTATGCTCTGATTCCTTTGAAGAGATTCATGAATCATGCCTGATGAGACATTGGAACTATTTAGGATGTGCATTGAAGTTCTTATCATACCCTGGTCTGCTAAAAAGTAAATCTATATTCCAACAGACCACCACAAACATGTTTGTTACATTAAACCTACGTATAATATAATGCCTACAGATCTGAGCAACTTAGAACTTTACAGATTACATAATATGAATTACAATATTTATTACCCTAAAGCTAAGCTAAGCTCGATACCTAATACCTAACAGTGATTTTCCTGGAAGCCATTAGAGTGCATTGTTCTACATAATGGTCCACTATTGTAAATAAAATATTATAATGCTTGTTATTATTGAGGCATACCAGTCGCCCACCAGTGCAGTGCTTGCATGAGTTGCAACACTGTTGATCTGTGAACAGCAAACAGTGTCCTGAACTTCTCGTAATTGATTTAGATCGTAGACCATCGATATATTTTCGATATAATAGGCGATATTAATTTTGGAATTTGAAGTTTGTCATAGCATTGAATTTTTTTTTTGTTTTCAATGTAAAAAATCGAGTTTTCATTTTTAACATAAGTTAAAAACAAGAATTAACGTTCATAATAAATGTTATTACTTATTTAAAACCCTTATAGCCACAAATTATAAAATTTAGATATTTAGAAATTACAGGATTTTATCTTTTCATTCCATAATATTATAATTATGTTGTTTTCTCAATAAAAACAACACTTTGCTTAATACTACAAAAGTTTCACTTTGAGAAGCCGTTTCGCTCATACAGTGTTTAAAACATTTTACATGTCATTAATCCACATCCCATAACTCTACCAGGAACCAGCATAGAGCTTTTATTATGAGCCATCAACTGAACTTTGACTAGCTATTCGTGGAAATATGGTTCACCGATGTAAATTATTATAAATTATTAATATTATGTGTATACTTTGAACTTTAAGCTTTTTATAATTTTTCTACTCCCACTTACTATTATTATTTACTACTACCTACTATGATAGTATATTCACAGTATATATGATACTTCGCACTATTCTGTTAATCGATTTGAATAGCTATGGAAAGACGTAACTACCGGGAAAGAACAGTAGGTACATACATTTTCAACATTTCGCGAAGTGCGGGCGATAGGACTACCAATAAAAATATTTACTTTTCAAAGAAAATGATACTTAATTATAAGACTGCAATGAGAATTTCCCGTCGTTTTCCCTCAGTGCGGCTACACTACACTGTGTACACAGTGAGTGCGGTTTGGCGATAAGCGACGCGATTAGTTTATCGCTCATTCACAAGCGCGAGCATGTGCTAATTGTTTGTTTACATCTGTATGACGGATCCCGGCGGGACAGCGGGACACGACAATGGCGTGCCGCGGGACATGGCGGGACGCTCCTACCCAGCGGTTTTTGCGCGCGCTACTCGGAAGCGCTACGGGTTAATATTACAGAGACAGGTTTATGGGGTCAGAACGGCCACGCGACTTAAATTTATGGCCCGCAAAAAACTTAGTTACCAACTAGCTGTTGATGGTGTTACGATCACCAGAAACCATAATACGTCCTAATTTACGCGTTCGATGATTTTGTTACTGGCAGACGATCCCGCGACGAAAAAATCTACAGTTATTCGATGAATTTATTATTTAGGAGCGGGACATCATCTGGGAACTACGGGACCACAAATCATGGTCGATAACAAACAAGCGGACAGTGGAATTCGGTTGTTGTGGTCACTCTACCTAATTAGGAGAACAATAGAACTTTTATCCCGCGGAACAACAAATACATTTTTTGCAACATTTGTGTATGACTTTGTTTATTGTTTCAACTTAACCCTGTGAATGTTTTGTAATTTACTGCCTGTTTACTTATTCCTATGGGGTAAAAATATTCTCCCATAATCTCATACAAAATGTTATATGACGTTAAGAAGCAAGTTATAAAGACATCGAATTCAATATCCATAATTAATTAATGTAACTCACTTTTACTGGTAGTATAAGTAGGAGTACTTGGACTCTGAGATCTGTCTATATTTTTTTAGGAATATATTTTGTAGCTCTGTTAAGTTTTCAACCGAATGATCTAATAAATAAAGATAAAACTAAAATGTCACACTCACATTACATAGTAATTGTATGGCGTTTTAAACCGCATTAAACCAACATTAGCTGTTAACATACCTCGTGAGTGTAAGTATAGTGACAGTAGTGAGTAGTGAGCCAGTGAGTTATGTCAGTAGCGAGTTATCTGTGTAATGGCGGCCGGGGTCGGGGCACAAAGTAATAGATTCATCGTCGTAAAATGTCTACTGCCGTCGACTACCGAAACCAGAGATATGGTATTATATTAATTATGGTTACAGTAAGTACGTAATAATTGTGCGAAGTATATAAGACGAGGTCAAAGAAATGACCCCACTTCCGCTTTGTGTTTTTCCATTTTCACGTTGATATAACTTTGATGTTGACGGCGTAACCTGTGATATAAACGCCTTGCTACGACCTAAGCTGTAAAATCTTTGTTGTGCTGCTACTGTGCAATCAACTTGACTGACGGTATCATGATAACTCGCTCGTTCTTGTAATATACCGAAGAAGGTATGATACTGTGACATAGGATTATAGCTATTCCTTTATTTCTCAGACATTTTCTCAGGCTGTTGCCACTGCAGCTCAAAGTATTAACTAGAGACCTGGACGTACAATAAGTATGTCGGTAGTACCTCTCGTCTCAACTCTCAACCCATTATGTACCCTAAATTTGTAACCACAAACGAGCATCACACCACTCACCGCAAAATGTCGTTTGTAATTAAAAACCTATCAACTGTGACTTGTGTGTTCGTTACGAACAAGAAATGTATACAGTTTTCGATATTTAACGTTCTCTACATTTTCCTAAACGCTACGGTGCAACGGTCAACTAGGGCTTGTGACTACGAGGTATATAAGAGGTTTATGTATTTCGCATTACTAGTTAGTTACAAAGCTATACTTATAAGTAGTAGTGTTTGTACATTTATATCGCTTATTATATTTAACTTGGTCCGTTTTAACTCATATTGAGAAAATGAAAGTCGACTACAGTATGTGCCCCTCTACTTCTTTTTTGCGCGGTTGATATGTCAATTATATGAGCGACATATAAATTGGTAGCGTTATATCCGCGCTATAATAGCCAGAAAAACTTATTTACTTATTTCACAACAAACACAAATATAAGGCATTACTGCGAGTACAATAATAACAATAACCTTTTAACTAATCACAACAATATGAACAACAAACTTGAAATAATAGTAATGAATAGTTAACAAATATAATCCCGAGCACAGCCTCTAACTGAACTATTACTGATTAGATAATGATGGGTAATAATTTCCGATGTTGTGACAAGATAAACTTTTTGTTTCCCAACTTTTCGACTGCGGCCTACAGGCTACAATATTTACGGCTGCGCGGACAAAAAGTTCACTTTTTCTAGCTTGTTGTTGGAAAAAATTAAGTATTAGGATTAACTTGTTTGTAAACTATTAACTCAACATGGATACTCGTTAAATATTCATAGAAATGTATACGTCTAATATTTTAATTTTATTGACGAATAGAGAGATTTTGTGATGATGTTGCACTTACATATTGTGATAGCGGCTTCTCATCAGGTGATACGTTTGTTCATTAGCCCTCTAATATTTGGCTGTGTAAATCTAAATCACTCAACTGTGAAGTTAATGCCAACGTTGCTATAGGTAGAGCCGTTCGTCCTGCGGAAGCGGGCGACGGTTCAGCTGTTATCGGGTGTGACGTCACAACTTTCCATTTCCCTCCCGTGTCCAACGCCCGTGCCTGACGCCCGTGCCTGTTGTACTAGCTACTGTAGAAAGTAGTTACACTCTATATATTTTAGGAAGCAAATAAAAAAATTGTAGCGAAAAATACAAGATGTTGTTTTTCTACGCTTTTCCGATGGTATTCATCTAAAGAATTTTCATCAGTGAATTTTTATACATAATTTATTTATTTTATCATAATTAAAAATAATTTTAAAAAGGTTTGCAATTTCCTAAAAGTTCTGGAATTTCATAAGCAAACCGTTTTTCAAAAAGATTTCTTGTCGCCACTGATAATTTCAATTGTTTTTGCTAAATCTTTTAGAGCTTATGCAAAAGTTTTACGTCGCAAAACTTTTCGCAAAAATTTCACGTATTAGTCATTTATTAAGACAATGTATTGACTTGTGAGGTCTAGGCTACCTGTAGGTTGTAAACAATAGTAATCCGCGTCCTATTGTACCCGCAGCTCGGAATATGCGTAATAAACAATAGGGGTTGAGTGTTTTTTAAAAATTCGACCCATTTTAGTGAAACAAAGGGTGAGGTATTATCTGTGACTAATGCGACTGTAGACTGTAGAGTGTAGAGGGCGGACTGCGAATATTTAGCTCATTACTCACTTCCATTCCCTTAAAAATAACTTGAAAATTCCCTTAATACCACATTATTTTTAGTGATGGAGGTGCTTTCAAAAATTCATATTAATATTACGTTAATGCAAAAGTGCATCAGTCTTTATAATATCTAAGGCGCAGAATCTTTTTCAATCAGAAATACTGTACACCCTAGGGAAAGGCATGGAATATAACGAGTGTGGAAAACTATAGAGTATAGACCCTACTAAATACGAACAAATACGAACTTAAGATAAAATTACCATTTAATCAGATGGTTTAAACCAGATTTCACCTGCATACAGCCGAGCTTATCGTTAAATAGTAATTAGAATTAGTGATTACCTATATATTATATTATTAGTACACAAACAATTTGCCGTGTTGATTTTATATTTCCAGAACATAACAACAAATTAGTTAATGGGCAAGTAGCGACAAAGACACGGTCTTAAGAAAATTTCAAATTAAAATAGAATAACATTGAACACCAATGGAGCTGAAGAAGACGCTGAAAACATTATTTACACGTATTTCATACAGAGGAAGCAGTTTTACCATAGTTATCTATGGTAAAACTGCTTCCTCTATCTTACATTACTGGTGTTATGTGTAGCCTTAATAGCCTGCGAAGTATTGACCAAAGCCTCATTTCTTTAGTGATATTGAAGTTTTTTACTTGAGATTGATGACATTGAGATTCGACTATAAATGATGAGATATTAAATACTCGTCAAGTATAAAATCTTGTCCTTTAATATGCTTTCCAGGCCTCAAAGTATTTTAACATCAGATTTAATTATCGGTTTTACTGTTTAAGCGTAGGGACGTAGCTAAGTAATCAGTTTTTTCCCCACCCCCGGCGGATTGGGTGAATTCGGCTGGGCTTATATTTCGTGGGATCTACACACTATAACCCCATATCATTCCCCGCTTAGGGCAAGTTGCGGGAACGATGAAACCCGGTGGTTTTATCCGGCAGGCGTAGCAGTAACCTAGACGTGTATCAGTCAGCTGTTGTAATCAGCGGCCGTCTGCAGTCGTATCAGCATTACTCAGACTCAGAGCTTCCCCGCGACGCCGTATCACCTCACCGCAGATAAACCAATTATCTAACTCAATTAACACTACGATAGCACCTATCTCCCCATATCAATGCTACTAGTTTACTCTGTTCTACATTCAGACCCAGTCAGCTTATTATAAACAGAAAGAAGACAGACCGATAGCTGTTGTGTTATTGTATTCCTTATTAATTGCAAATTAATTGTTAAGTGATATTGATATGAGTACTGTTAATGTTTTTCTCCGTTTACGTTAAGATTAAATTGCATCTAAACCAGCATAATATTAATATAACACTTGGTGAGGTTTTTTTATCTTAGACGTCGATAACAAGGAAAGTTTGGCCGTTACGTGAAAAATGAAAATATATCGTGTTCGGCCATGATTCGGTTACTAGGCAACGATGGACAGGGGGAGGGAGACGAGTTATATTTAAAGTAAATATTATTATATTAATATTTTGAAGCGGGGCCGGAGGGCACGCTTATCAGTGTTTCCCCTCCCCCGCGCCCCGACCCCGTGCCGCCATTATGTACGGCCAACGACACCCTCGCTTTGCCACGTTTCGACTCTATTTTTATAGCAATAAGGTTGAATATACCTCACCGAATAGTTCGGCGACCGTGCCGGCGCACGCGCAGCTATAGCGAGGCGGATGTCACAGTAGTGATGTACCCGTGCAGCTGAGTAATGTGACAACTTTGTTCAGTCGATGCTTGTTATCTAGATATTGGGGATATTGATGTAGTATATGAGAGAGAGTCTTAGCACCAAAATTAACTGCTTTCATATTATTTGACACAGCTGTTTATGAATTTCAGTTCCAAGATTGATTGGTATCAAAAATGTGGTTAAGTGGTAACGAATAAATACAGAACTACGTAGTTTTGTTTATTTTTATTTTAACTAAGATTCATACAAAAATATACTCATATTAATATGCGAGCGAAAAACTTTGGATCCCTTTTGGCGAAAAATGTGGAAACGCAGGTGATTGAAATTTTGCACATTTATATTTTAAATGGTGAAGGAGTGCATCGAGCTAATATTATTTTGAAATTATGCTTTTATTATACATTTTTTTAACAAATAAAACATTACACACACTACAACACAAACACTATGAGATTTTGATTGACAAGCCTATAACTACGAATTGTACTCTTCTATTTATGGCTGAAGTCTGTAATTGTCAAATTGAAAAAAGATTTAGTTTTTTTATTGAATCTTAAACACTGTTCGACAATTATTAGTTATTACACGGCCAGTCTGTCATCATTTGACTTCATTAATCTGAGACTGTCGCAGGAATTATGTCTAAAAAATAATAAAGTCAATATTTTGACAATAGAATATCAATAGAAAAGCGTTGGATACTTATAATTTATTTTTTTATTTGAAGTCGAATTTCGACCATTGGGCGATCTCTAGATCTCTAGTTAAAATTAATATAATATTTGAAGTAAGCTTATTTATTAAAAACAACAAAATGTACTCAATTAAAACAAATGACTTGCGATATAAGAAACATATTTTCTTAATATTGTTAAATGTTTTATGTGTAAGCTTTGTTATTATTAATAAGTACATTAGGTACATTGTACAGTAAGAATAATAATTAAAAATAGTGTTATTTACTTTGTTATTAACTATTTACATATCGATCACTATACATTATTAAATCGATAAAATATCGTTTTCAGTAAAAAAGACTACTACTTTTATTTTATTTTTGATTTTTTTTAATAGTAAAATTATAACTTAAAGTAACTTTATTACTTATCAGAGATAGAATATTCATTTGTTTGTCAGTAGCTCTGCAAATACTGAACTTTATTTGATTTAATGAGTAGGTAGAATTAAAGAATAGACAACCGACAGATCACACACTACTTTTTATCTCTAGTTTGAAGTTTCTGTAGTTCTCTATGTTATTGTATTAACATTGATATGTTGGAGTTACGAGATGTTGATGAATGTTGAAGCCGTTATTTTGTACATGCCTACATGGTCACAATATATTTTTCAGTTGGTTGTATAACTCGACTCCTCCCGGCTCCCGCTATCGGCGATGCCCCCCGACCTCGTTATCGCCATGACAGTTACACTCGATGCTACAGAAACACACATTTTACTTTTGCCGCTAGTTTATAGAACGTTACGGGGTATGATGATAACATAATTTAGTTACGCTACGCGGGTCTCCTATTTTTGGGTGGTTCACTAAAAAATAACCACGATGGTAAAAAATAACCAATCAAGTCGTATTTGGTCAACATTGCTATTAATTACCTAAGAATTATAATATACTGTTCTTATACAATACTAAAATTTTGGAATGATAAATTATCGTCGCCCACTCACCACAGCCTTACGATGCCTTGAAAACACTAAGTTAGTAATAAGTAATACGTAAACACCAGAAAACATAAGAGCTTATCTCAAGATTACGAACATTTCAAATGCGAATTTCTCCTAAACGGGGGGGTTTTCCTGGGGTGGAAGTGGCACGGGCAGGTTTTTCTCACCCAAACATCCTTCCTCAACCCATTTGACCACCAAAAAAAATTATTAATAATATATCTATGGACGCTTCACACTACGTCAGTCTGCCCCCGTGGTAAATACCTGAAGGACTTGTGTTACGGGTACCAGACAACGGAAATATATTTAATAATTTTATACTATACATATATTTAAGATTTTTATTATATTATGATACACATATTTAATACACATCCATGACTCAGGAACTTTGAAAACTTTTTGTTCCATCGGCGGGATTCGAAATTTCGGACCCGCGACCCCCACCAACAGCCCACCAACTGAGCCACAGAGGTCGTTGAATTGGGGTAGGTTTGGAAACCTTAGCCACATCTTTTCAATATGCTATTCGTTAGGCTATTTTTAAATATTCATCATCATGACTTAAATTTAATATTCCGGTCAGACGTAGCCAATAACTAGTCAGTAGCTAGATGTTGGACTATTGTGACATCACCTGCAGACTGCAGTCACGTAGTTACTTTACGAAATTGTTTTCCCGCTATGTATTTTAACAACAAAACTACACATAAAGTATAAGCAAACGTTTCGAAATGCGAAAAACAACTTAAAGTTACATGTTTTGTCATAAAAAATAAAGTTTTGTTAGGTAAAGTCACGTTATGTTGAAATTTGTTATTGGAATTGTGAAACTGTACTTTATTTCCGTGTTTTTACAATATACTGACTAAACTGAATATTATTCAGTCAGTTTCAGTAGTATTAATAAGTTGAGTTAGATTTAAGCTTGAGCTTTTAAAATAAATGTCAACAACAAGTCATTAACTGCGCGACACTAGGAACGATGAAATTAGTAATTAATTATATTTATTAGTCTCTAGTCATATAAAATATGTCTTGATAAGATTTTCTGATTTTATATGACTAGCTGTTGCCCGCGACTTCGTCCGCGTGGACTTTAGTTTATAGCTGTTGTTCCCGTACATCGATTGAGTCGTTTACGCGCAAATCAGAAAAGTATATTGTGTGGGAACCGCACATTTTTCCGGGACAAAAAACATTCCTTGTCCCAGATTCAAATTAGTATCTCCAATCTCCTTGCCAAATTTCATAAAAATAGATTAAATAGTTTAGACAAGAATCATAAAAGTTTATTGTGCGGGAACCGTATATTTTCCGGGATAAAAAGTATCCCTCGTCCTTCCCCAAGATTGAAAGTATTGCCATACCAAATTTCATCAAAATAGATTGAATGATTTAGGCGATAATTATATAAGTTTATTGTGCGGGAACCGTACATTTTCCGGGACAAAATTAGTATTCCTTGTCCTTTCTCGAGACTCCGGGACAAAATGTATCCTATGTTCTTTTTCGGGACTCAAAGTATCTTTATACCAAATTTCAGCAAAATGGGTCCAGCTTCGTCCGCATAAATTAGATATTTCACAGACAAATTAGTCCACAAAAAATAGCCAATGTTCCTTCACGTGGCCTATTTCTTATCTGTGCCAAATAACAGAAAAATTGCTCCAGTAGTTCGTGAGATAAGCCCTTTCAAATAATTTTCCCCGTTTTTTTCCACATTTTCCTCTATTTCTTTGCTCCTATTAGTCTTGGCGTGATAAAATATAACCTATAGCCTTTCTCGATAAATGGGCTATCTAACACTGACAGAATTTTTCAAATCGGACCAGTAGTTCCTGAGATTAGCGCGTTCAAATAAGCCATTTCAAATAATTTCTCCCGTTTTTCCACACATTCCTCTATTTCTTCGCTCCTATTAGTCTTAGCGCGATAAAATATAGCCTATAGCTTTCCTCGATAAATAGGATCTAATCTACAAATCAATCTAACACTGAAAGATTTTTTTTTAATCGGACCAGTAGTTCCTGAGATTAGCGCGTTCAAACGAACAAACAAACAAATTCTTCCCAATTATAATATTAATATAGATAAAAATGTATGATGTGACGGAAAAATACAGATGGAAATTGCTGGAAAATGCGTATAAATTTCCCCGTGGCATGGTGACCACATTCCGACATCGCGGCTCTAACGCGGCGTGACCGAGACCAATACACAATGTGGTCCCGGGCTGAGTGGTGACTGCACGAGCAGAGCTGTTACTCACTGCAGTCTGCACCGAGTTAACAAGATTAATTAGGTACTTATATCCATACTAAATGTTAAATATTATAAAGGCAAAGGGTGTTTGTCTATCTGAAACCTCTTCACATGAAATTAATGTCATTTATTCATTTATCACTGGCAGTAGTATGTAGTGTGAATAAAATATTAACTTGGTTAAAATAGTGAAACTTTAATACTGATGGGAAAGGTCATTGGATGGTTTATAATCTGGAAAATGTATAGCTGTCGCGTGATCATTTCAGAGCAATCTTAAGTTATCTTTTAATAATAATGTTCTACCGGGTAGGTTCATTAATATCAGTTGTCATGCTTAAAGCGCATCACAGACGGTGAAGATAATATAAAATATATATTATCTTAGAGCATATTTTAGAATATCGCTCACCATAGAAATCCTATAAAACATCACACACGACGAAGTTAATTTATATTTTATATTTTGTATCTTAAGATACCGAGCGATATGGAAATATATATTTCGTATCTTAATATTTTATCTTAAGATACGAAATATATATTTCGTATCTTAATATTTTATCTTAAGATGCGAAATATATTTATCTTTATAAATACAGGGTGTTTTTGTATTGGGCAGCGGGCTCATCGGTGATAGGACGCATTAGTGGATGCAGTGTTGCCAGTGCTGTATGTTCGAAAGTTACATACTATCATTCGAAAAGTTACATTTTGAGGGAAAAAGGAACATTTCGGATAATTTATATCTATATATATAAAACTCAAAGGTGACTGACTGACTTATTGACATAGTGATCTATCAACGCACAGCCCAAACCACTGAACGGATTGGACTGAAATTTGACATGCAGGTAGATGTTATGACGAAGGCATCCGCTAAGAAAGGATTTTGATAAATTCCAACCCCAAGGGGTTAAAATAGGGGATGAAAGTTTGTAGCGCGAGCGAAGCCGCGGGCAAAAGCTCGTTTTAAATAAAATTGACTTATAATTTATGGCTAGCTTAAAAAGCTCATGAATCGAAATGAATGTTTCTCTTGAATTTCTAAAATACTCCTGAAACTTCTTTGTTGACAGATCTTGATAAAAGTTAAATTCGCTGCAGGTTTTTCTCTTTTTTATGTGAGGAGAGTTCTATCCAAATGTTTCTCCTTTTGGAATGTACTACTGTAATCTGCATTTCACATTCTATATCAGAATCATCATCTGAGGAGCTGTCTAACAAATCAAGAAGTAAGGCAGTATCACTCATAGTCCATCACCCTGTATTTATATAGAACTCTAACAAGGAATATGTGTGGCACCAACGCAGACTCGTAAGGAAATGAACAGATTTTTAATAATATCGTATCTTAGCCGTGTCTGATAGTTTAAGATACTATAATATTTTATATTTGGGCATCTTAAGATAAAATATTATAGTATCTTCACCGTCTGTGATGCGCTTAAACGAGAAAAGGTAGCAAAAAAAAGGTAGGTAATGCCTCTTTTCCAAATTAATCATATCAGCACAATAGACATAACTAACGTTGGTTTTGTGTATTGTGATGTCAATATGAATTTGTATTGTTTTAAACTTCAACAACTGAAATCTCTGTTAGTCGTAGAAACGCCGTGCACGGAGCACTGTAATTTGCTCTACATAGAGCTAGCGAGGTACTATTAGGTCACCATTGTTTCACGTTTTATGGTCGATCGCGTTGATAAGGTAGTTGCATACACTACGAGTGTGCTATTTTCCTACACTTTTCCCCGTTTACACGTTCCTATTTGTTATAATAAGTGAGAGAATATATCAGTCTGTAAGCTTGTCACGCTGGAAGCTGAAAATAACTTCGCGCTGATTAGTTTTAGATAAATTTGGCGTTTAATGTTTACATTACTTTGCCTCCAGGAAAAGGATATGAAATAATTATAATACGGCGATATTTTCAGTTTTCATAGGATAATAATTATTTTTATATAAATAGAGGCAGCTGCTTTTTAACATGAAAACAATTTCATATTTAAGACACACCTAAAATTGTTCATCATACAACTTTTTTTCCGTCGTTTTTTTTCTTCAAATTTTTAAATTATATTTTATAACTACTCACTGGGAAAATGTAATATTTAGCCTTGAAAACTAAGTACGTTCCACGTGTCCATTTAATTGTGAAATTTACATCCATTCAACATCACACGCCGCGCGCGCGGACTCTACATAATGCGCCAGGCACGTTTGTCAACACTTTGAGTACGTTTTGTTTCAATTATTACAATATGTTGTTTATTTCTTACTCATATTTTAAATATACCATTTTAAAAACAATTATTGGATTATTTAAATAAACCAAGGCAATGTACAAAATCTATTTTTTCTAAAATATATAGTATTAAGGTTCCTTTTCGAGTCTCCTGAACAGATCTAATATTTATTTCTTATTTATTTATTTATTGTAGAGACCTAAAAAACCGAAAAATATTCCTGCAGTAAAAACTAGCCTAAGTTCTTGCCTGTGGTCCGCTCTATGTCTCGGCCTTTCATCAAAAACGGTCCAATATTTTCGGAACTTTTCTTCTTATAATGTTACGAATTTCTAAAGAATTTTATAGAGATTAAAGGGTGTAGATCAACATATTATTAATCATTATCAGGCCGCCCCGTGTGCACTGCACTGTATGCTGATTGTTGACGCAACTTTCAATACTACAGACTATGATTATACGTAGTATATAATCAAAGACTACAGAGTCTAGGTAATAAAATATGATGTTATGTTTAGCAAACGTTAACAGCGGGCTGTTGGTGACATGTAGCTGGGCGACCGCGGGGATGAGGTGCGGGGCGGGCGGAGCGCGGGGTCAGCTGCGAGCTGTTATCAGCACCCTCCCCCCCTCGCCCCGCCGCCCCGCGCCGTCCTCCGCCGCCGCCCGCGCAGGTCGACAGCTCCATCTCTACATACAGTTTTATTTAAGCGAGCAATTTTATTTTATATTATATGAATATGCAACAAAAGTTTAATATTAAAAAAAGTTTTGAAACCCAAAAGCTTCGCTACAATTATACCAACTGATATAGAGGCAACTACAGATATCTCCAGGCTGAATGTCTCTACATTCTTTCTTTTCATTATTCTCGAGTCTGTACTCGAAAATAATAAAATTGTAATTCCATACAAAAAGTTACAAAATGAATTCACCATTATTTTATTATTCATAACTAGACGTTCCGCGTGACTTCGCCCGTGTGAATTAGGAATTCCACGGACACCCCGCATTTTTCCACAAAATATAGTCTATGTTCCTTCACGTCAAGTTAAGTTTGTCCATTCAAATAATATAAAAAAATGCATCACAAGAAGATGCTTTAAAAATAAAAAAATTGCAATAGGCACAACTTATTTTATTTGAAGCTCTCTCACCAAAATAATAATATTATTATACTTAATTTATTATGAAGAGGCAAGGTTTGTCATAGATTAAATACTTGTAAAATCACATTTTGATGAAGACAATTGGCACAAATATAAAGAAGGTCACGGGAAAATACACACGCTATTTACTATCGGGACAAAATGTAGGTACCATTCCTCCGGATTTGTTGTCTCGAAGTTCTATCATATAGTTGGCGAGTCACCGTCTGCCAACATTATGATACATGTTTCCATGTTATATCGGCAGACGTCATAGTCCTTCTATAGTCCCAGTTACCCAGTTCATTAGCACTTCACCCCCATAGCCCAGTATCATTTCTAATATATATTCTCTGCAATAGTCTTACACTGGTCGCTGGCTCTCCTTGGTCGTACTCCCATAGTGCAGACAGGGAGAGTCGCCAGCTAGTGTCACATTACATTTAGCAATATAATATAATATATAAAGCAATGACTTGAATGCACGAAAGGATTCAATATCTTGTTCAAAAACAACGAACATTAAGCTTCAACATTGTTCCATCATAGCCAAAAATCTAACCTTCGGACGTTTGATATTTGAGTACATGAATGGAAGAGAGTTTAAGAGGCACGCAGTCCTGAATGAGCGTCACCCGACACCGTCCGCGTCACAAGACGCCGTCAGCGAACCGGTGTCAAGTGCAGCGCCAGGAGTGACCCCGACGCGACGGTGGGAGTATTACCCATAGAGCAGACGAAAGCATTTCTAACACTTTATTATGTCAAATTGTGAATCCTTAAATCGTATGTTTTTTAGCCCTAGTGTTACCAGGACGCTGCTAAGCATTCGTGTACTTACCCTCATTAAATTGTGTATTGAGTTATGAATGCAGTTATGTTCTTTAGATAATTATTAATTTATAACAAGACTGCATTCAAAATTTAATGACCCGAAAAATTTTGGGTTAGCACACTAATGCTTAAGAGCCCATATGACCCTAACTTGATTACATACATTAACCTAGATCTCAAAATCTGTAAGGTCTAGAAAACTGATTTTTTGACACAAGTAACTTCAGTTCATAAAGATTAAATGCTCAAGACGAAAACACGATTACTCAAAAAATGCTCGATAGCTTCTTTTTTACAAAAAACCTTGTTTTAGACACATTTTTGCTTGGATCTTCGAAGTTTGCTGTCTTTTCTTTAATATTTTTTAATATCTAAAAAGGTATTGATAAAACCTAAATTTGCTCAAAACACTTTTTTCATAATCATTATAGTTCGTCTTTTATTCAAGTAAAACTAACTCGGCGATGATTCCGCGCCGTCCTTTTTCACCTGGCATACGAAAGACGGGCGTGAGTGTGAAGAGAGAAGGACGATGATGGATTTTTAGAGTCAGGTGAGCTCTTAACAGCGACCATAACAATTAACAATTAAAAATAACAATTAATAGTCTCATTGATACTAAAAGCTTTGTCTCGTAACTTTTTTTATTTTTATAATGTAAATGGTCGAGGTTATAAAGATTTTATAGACGTAATATACTCGGGAATACTCTGGTAGTGACAATAATAAATTCTGCATCATTTGGTATCTACACTTCGTAATATTGATTGGCTTAGACTTTTTTCACTTCCAATAGAACCTGTATGCCAACGACGTTACTCCCAGCCCCAGGCAATATAACTTTGAACGCACTGCCGTGTTTGTAAGGCTAGCCGCAATAAAGGGTTCGTTGTAACCTCGCGGAAGTACCCAGCGACCTACTTACCGTGCCGTATGCCGGTACACTACCTACTACATTATAAGGGAACGTATCCAAACTACTTGACAGCTTGTATGCTATTTTTAACCCCTCCTCTTACTACGTATACTAGTACTCCTTTGCAAAATATTAAGCATCTTTAACATTTTTCCATAAGACATTGATTACAAACTGTAACAATACTCCCTCCCCCTTCGGCTACCAAGTGTTGTTTTGTCCCCCCCCCCCTCCTCCTCTATATAAGTTACGTATTGTGGGTATGTTCCCTAACATGATACCAGCGTATGCCTACTGCACTACCTATACCGACGCGTATGTTTTCCAACGCGCTGCGTAGCGAGCTTTTACTAGTTCGGAGTTATTTTTCCCGGAGATTGTTAGAGAGCGATCCTTATGTAGTCTGCATAAAGTTCTATCAAAGGTAAAATACCTCTGAACATCTTGTAGTTCTCACAATACCGACGCGGCGCCGAAGCCTGGCACTGCTGGCAATAAACTATAATCCCGTGAACTTTTGTAAATGAAGCGAGCTTTAATGATGTTATGATGAGATAATATAAGAATGGGTTCATTGATAATATTTTTTATCGATTTAAAACGCAAGTATTAATAGCAGCTCCTGGTTTTGTTTATAAAAAATATATTGAGGAATGATGAATGAGGAAAGTGAAAGCTGGCGACACGACACGCAAAAATGATTTGGGCGGAAAATTGGGCGGTTTTCGTTTATCACACTGTCTATACTTCTTATACTTACTTACTCTTACAAGTTCTTTGAGTGGGCCTCTAGCGTCTAGGATATCAGCTGATATGATTCAATAATAATCCACCAGTTATTGAAATTGGCATACATTTGTAACCAACATTGTAACTATTGATTTCCGTATCTTGCATATGTGTGACTGTGTGTAATGTGTATGCAGCATGATTATGTGTGGATGTTCGCCGTTTCGCAAGTGCCGAACACTACAACACTACGATCGTTCACGAGTCCCCGCTACCGGGCGGAAGTCGCGGCTACCTACGTCGCGGTCGGGGAGCACATCACAGTCGCGGGCGCAGCGCCGCTGCTGCGTGCTGCCGGATGCTGCACTGTGCTGCGTGGTGCTACGCTGCGGAAGCGCGCTCGCGGCGCGGCCCGCACTCGTCTACTGCGGCGGGAGGTTGAGCGATTTCGCTTTATCTAATCGGCGGATGATAACACACTCCGCCCGCGCACCTGCGCTGCACCCGCGACTGCAGCCTTCTGGCGTTCGCGATACAACAGTGCTATTTCCCCAGATGAAAATCAATGTCATGCGATATTTTTTTTTATTTTTATCTGCGGTCTGCGTGCTGCTTCGGGCGCAATTCGTGTGATGCAGTTCTGACGTGAGACTCACCGTAGGGGTACTCGGTCTTCGTGGTCATATCGTCGTGGTCGTGGTCTCGATGGTGGTCGGGCGGGCGCCCGTCGTGGTCGTGCGCGGCGCGGAGCATGGCGGGCGCGCGCGGCGGCGGACTGCGCGCGAGTCCCGCCGCCCGCGCCGCCCCCGCCGCGCCTGCTCCGCCCCGCGCCCGCCCCGCGCTGGGCCACCGGGCCACAGGCCAGCGGGTACCAGCACATCATACCTACAATGAAAAAAATATAAACAGCCGGTATTAATATCTTAATAACGTGCAGCTTAATCTGATACATATTATTGCGATCGTGCCATCGCCAAAGTAGACTTTTACTTCAGAATTCATTGCAGGATACTAACGAACCCCACTACTAGCAGGGTCGGCTGGCTAGCTATATATATATCGATTACGATACTATTTGGTGGGGCCGGCGATATATATATATATATATATATCGCCGCCCCCACCGAATAGTATCGTAATCGACTATTACTATAGAAGTGCTTTTATAACGGATTATTGCTTTTGAAGGCCAATTCCACCTCGTGAATTTTTTTCATAGCGGTCGGGCTGATAGTTTTTGAGATACATATTTTGTAATAAACATACAAGTATTATTCGCCTACGCATAAGCAACAAACTGTACGACGAACACAAAAGGCGGCTAAAAACAGATGTCAGTCAGGACATTACCATATTATTCGGGTAAAAAGTACATTTCATATTTTTAGTAATTATATATTGCGATTTTATGTTCTAAAAGTAATAATGGTTATATAGAATACTGTCTAAAAAAATGAATAAAAAAATACTGTCTAAAAAATAAAAAGGATGAAAGCATGATATATAATAGAGGAAAACATTTGAATAGGCCCCATTAAATTGATAGCACTACAAAGGAAATTATTATGAAACATATTAATCTATTTCCTGTAGTAGAATCACACTATGTTAGGAAGGAGTCATCACGTCTGTATTTATCAGAGAACCTTAATATTTCAAAAATGTATAGGTTATATCAATCTTGGTTCTCAAATCAAAATTATGCACAGGAACATTTTGTTTCTAAGCGGCAGCATGAGTCTATTTTTAATATGGAATACAATTATTCCTTTTTTAAACCAAAAAAGGATTTGTGTTCAAATTGCTCCCAGTACGATCAAGCTACAGATACAGAAAAGGTATCTTTAGAAGACAGTTATAGGAAACATCGGGAACGTAAAGACGAAGTTCGCGAAATTAAAAGGGAAGAAAAAGCTTCGGTTGATCCCACTAGAACCACCGTTGCCGTTTTCGATTTGGAAAAAGAACTCAGCGTTCCTCAATCTGAGGTGGGTATTTTTCATTATAAGCGAAAGTACCCCATTTATAACTTTGCGCCATTTTTAACTCACTTAATATTTTTTATAATTTATTGCTATGTCTGGCATCTTTCTGTTGCCAAAAGAGGATCAAATGAAATCGGTAGCTGTTTACTACAATTCATACAAGAGGAATCACAAAAAGGCATAAAAATATATCTTTCTATTTTGACGGCTGTGCAGTGGCAGAATAAAAATTGATTTATTTTTGCGATGTATCTTTATGCTTTAAAAACTTACGGACTGGAATGTATAACCCATCGTTTTTTTGAGACCAGCCATAGTCAGAGTGAGGGTGACAGTATGCACTCGTGTGTTGAACGTGCAATGAAAAATAAAGTTTTGTACACCCCAGACCAAGTCTACAGCATAATACAAAATGCAAAGGTAAAGGCGAGAAATATATTGTAAAAGAAATGGAGCAAAATAACTTTTTTGATTTAAAACGCCTCATTGTCAATAAAAACTGGCTTAAAGATACACAGGGTAAAAGATTTCATCGTCGAAAGTAAAGGAAATAAAGGTGTCTCAAGAAAGACCTCATGTGTTGCAATTGAAATATAATTTTAATGAGGAATACATTGACTTAGATACTGATTCTGACGGCAACAAATCAAAACGTGGGCGGCGCCCAAAAAATTTGGCACCTACAAACTTAGATACAGACTTGACACATCTTTATCGCCTTTGCCCCTGCCTAAGCCTCTGTATGATGATTTACTTGGTCTATGTGCTAATCAACACATTCCTAAACATTATCACGCTTTTTACAACTCATTTGTCTGTTGTGGAAATTCGGAACAGACACAGTCAAACGATCTCGATGAATTAGACCTATATGAGGCTTCGGAGGTATAAAAAAAGTATAACTGATTGTTATTTTACTGTAAAATTTTATATACTTACCTTTTGTTATAATATTATTAAAATACCTTTAAAATAAAAATAAAAAATGGTTTTATTTAAGAATCCAGTTAATTATTACAATATATTTTATGTTTTTTAAATTCTGTATTATATTTTTACATATATAAAGTATGTTTCGCTTGCCATGGAATAATAAAGTTAATACATGTGACTTACTGTTAGCGTCGAATATAATGGTAACAGTCGATTACAGAGCCAGTAAACATATCTGTAAGACAGCCAATAGGATCGCATCCAACTATTACTGTGTAGTTCGTTGTCGACAACTTACCCGAATAATATCGTATTGATGTGTTACGGACAAAAATTTTATTTAAATTTCGGTATTATACTTTTTGACTTATAATATCAGTAAGAAACATCATTATATTTTTTAAAAACATTAAGATATCGCAAAAAAAATTAGCTTTCTTTTGGTATAAAAATAATTTTCCTGTGTGAACCTGTTAAAAAGTTATGAGCCAAAAACCGTTTTTATTTCTTCCTGTAAAATTTAAATTTTTTGATTACGATTTTATTCGGTGGTGATATATATATATATATATATATATATATATATATATATATATATATATATATATATATATATATATATATATATATATATATCACCACCGAATAAAATCGTAATCAAAAAATTTAAATTTTATATATATATTATATACGTTTATAGGATCTACATTATCACGTACAGTTAGTATATAAACTTTCTTTTGTTTTATTTATTTATTAAGCATAGGATACACAATGATATTTAAACCGAATGGCAGCATTAGACCCGACAAGGGTTTGTCTCGGTGCCATATTTGCATTAAACTACCGACTATCTGACAGCCTAATTGTAGTTTAGAGTTTTTGACACTTTATAGACAATGAGGGTATTAGATTATTTTATTTGCCGTTAGAGGCAAACCCGACTCAAGCAAAGCGGCTGCAGGACTCATGTTTCCAAAAACTGTCAATAAATTTTTTCCGACATTCTCCTGGCACCTCCGATCAGGTGCTATGCTACCGCTAATGTAGTTTCTCGTGACAATTTCATGAACAGCTGCCATAATAATTATTATCTCATGAACTTTAAGTCCCTCATTATAACACGCTATCTGGGGGCACGGTAGTGCCTCCGGCAAGACGAGCCAAGCGAAGTGCATGGGGACACCCCACCTTTTCTCAATTCTCAAAGTGTTTCGTCGGTTTTTTGAACCTTCATATAATTGGTTTCCGATGTACAAGATAGTTCATGTTCTCAGGATACTATGACAATAATAGAGTTATTAAACTTACAAAGTCTAAATTGAATAGCTGTAATACTTAAGATTTTATTGATATCTAAAATACGCTGATTTCGTCACTGACACACTGATGATCATCAAAATGTTTGGCTACTTCCTGAAGTGCTAGAAAGTTGAAATTTGGTATGTTGTCTAAGTTTAGTATACGCCATCGTCCCACGCAAAAAACATACCATCCTCATCACCTTGATGAGTGGCAGTCTTCCACAGTGCGTTTTTCGCGTAACTTTCTGCCGTGCACTGTAAAACTCTGGAACGAACTGTCACCAGCAGTATTTCCGGACCTATACGACCTGCAAACCTTCAAGAAAAGAGCGTATTCCCTCTTAAAAGGCCGGCAACGCACCTGCAGCTCTTCTGATGCTGTGAGTGTCCATGGGCGACGGAAGTTGCTTTCCATCAGGTGACCCGTTTGCTCGTTTGCCCCCTTATTTCATAAAAAAATTATTTGTTATTGTGATTTACGACATGAAACATGATTAAGTAGCCCAGCTTTTATTCTAGTATTTAGCCTATCCGAACTTTACATCATCCGTCCGTTAAAGTTACTTATCTTTAAATTTTGACTCATATTGTGCTGTCTGTCCGTCTGTCTGTCTCCAGGCTGTATCTCACGAAACGCTATAGCTAGACTTCTGAAATTTTCACAGATTGTGTATATCTGTTGCCGCTATAACGACAAATACTGAAAACAAAATAAAATTTATATTTAAGGGGGGCTCCCATACAACAAACGTGATTTTTTAGGCCTTTTTCGCTCTATGTCAATAATGGTAAGAGGTAGGCACTTAAATTTTTCACAAATTATTTTTTTTATATGTGTACTTTAATATTTAATAATAGTTTTAAAATAAAATGGCCCTCTTAAATAGAGGGAATAGGGTAATAGGGGAGGGTAGGGAAGGGAATAGGGGAGGGTAGGGAAGGAAATAGGAGAAGGTAGGGCTAGGGAAGGAAATAGGAGAGGGTAGGGGAGGGAAAAGGGTAGGGGATTGGAAAATAAACAAATCGTAAATTATTATTGTAGAGCTCCTTAGATTAGATATTTGCCTCTATCACGTACGTGATACTCTTTGTACAAGGCCTTATATAAAAGTCCAGAGTCCTCATTTGTTTTGGTACTCTCCAAAAACCATATTAATTTAGTCTGTCCACAGAAACGTGTATAATTTATCAGTGAATTTGGACGGACAATGTTAAAACCCGGATACAATAAAAAAAAAAACTAAACTTAAAAAATATAATTATCATTTATTTATGTTTGGAACTCTACATCAAACATATAAAAATTCTCGTGTTGACACAATGTTAGATAGCGTACTCCTCCGAAACGGCTTTACTGATTTTAACCAAATTTTATATGCATATTCAGTGGGTCTGAGAATCGGCTACGGGGTACTTTTTATATTGATAAGAGCATTTATTGAATAAATAATAGTAAATTATTACAACTCGAGACTGACGGCGACCATTGTTTGTGCGACGGGATAGCGATGGACTTTGCCATGGTGACATATTTATATATATATATATTTATATATATATATATATATATATATATATATATATATATATATATATATATATATATATATATATATATATATATATATATATATATATATATATATATATATATATATATATATATATATATATATATATATATATATAATATAATTATTATTGTGCATTATTTGTTCTCGATACGTACTTACAACAAAGAAAATTGTAGTTTGTAATAATTTGTGATCCTCCAAGCCTTAAAATAAGTACATACTACTGAAAAATATACAGACGAACATTTTATAACCTTCTCCTTTTTGGCAGTCGGTTAAATAT
The DNA here is from genome assembly GCF_905147365.1 of Aricia agestis. Taxonomy (NCBI): domain Eukaryota; kingdom Metazoa; phylum Arthropoda; class Insecta; order Lepidoptera; family Lycaenidae; genus Aricia; species Aricia agestis. Next base: position 264,497 of record NC_056413.1, read on the forward strand.
TTTGTATCCGTCACGTTGATAAGGACTCCTAGCGCCATCTAATCAAACAGTTAAAAAACAAAATCATACTAGAATAACGTCGGGCTACCTGTCTCGCGCTGCGAACTGCATAATATCTTAGTTCCATGTCGTTTTCACAGATGGCGTTGTGTTAAGCAAAGGTTTACGTTAAAAGCGCCATCTAGTATAAGACAGGTGAAATAGTGCTGTCAAATATTATTATTATCAACTTGACATTGGCACTGATTCCATCCGGCTTCGGGATTGGTATGCGAAATAAGACCGCGTCAAAACCGCGTGCTCTCTCAGATAAAAACAATCGCGTGTTACTGATTACTGATAGAATCCGATACTACAGAGAAGATATACGCGTTATCAAACGTGTAGTATTGTTCAATAATACAAAATGAGTGCGGGAAATGTTGTAATTCGTGATATGACGAGGGCGGACGTTCCTGTCGTACATCAGATGATCAAAGTAAGTTTGACATTGTACACATCCCATTACTCCTGTCACTAGCACAGAATATATATTATATTAGTAGTAACAACCTGTAGTGTGTTTGACTCACTCCAGTGTACTCTACATTCTACAATATATAAAGCGGTGATTCAAAATAAAACACTGTCGGCTATTTTCTTGTAATAGGATCTATTAATAAGCTAAAAACATGTGAAGTGTAAGATAAACATCACGAGTTAACTGAATTGACGAAGAAGCAAACAATTTGACATTTTTAATTGTACTAGAGCTCGCCCAATGGTCGAAATTCGACCTTAGTTTCAACGACATTAGGAACGTTTTGTAAAAAATATTGACTTTATCTTTTTTTTTCAACTCTTGTCTCTGGGACTCAGCTGTAGCTCTACCATGAGTTTAAAGCTATAGTATTTTTCGATACTCGATACCGACTACCGTAAATTTTTAGTATGGCAAATTTTACAGCGCCTCTAACGGTTACTTGCGGAACTAAAATCGCCATACTAAATATTTACTTAGTGGGTATCGAGTATCGATAAATACTGTAGCCTTAAACTCATGGTAGAGCCACTGATCTCAGACTGGCCGTGTAAATATTGTCTAATAGTATCAGATTCAATAAAAAAAACTATAATGCATTTTCAATTTGTCACCTTGTTGTCAACAGACTTCAACCATAAATAAAAGAGTATAATTCGTATGTATAGGCTTGTTACTCAAAAATCTGTCATTTCTCATATGTGTGTGTTGTAGTTTGTGTAATGTTTTATTTGTTAAAAAATGTATGATAAAAACATAATTTCAAAATAATATCAGTTCGATGCACTCCTTTACCATATAAACTATAACTGTGCAAAATTTCATGCACCTAGGTTTCCCCATTTTTCGTAAAAAGGGTTACAAAGTTTTTCATTCGTGTATTAATATTATGATTTAAGCTATTAAATCGTATTAGTAAAAATTAATTGTGACTTGTTGGATTAGGTAATGTACTATGAGAGAAGATGATTCCTAGGCAGATGGAGGACCGCGGATAGTTTGGTCGCGTTATGTCAAACCCAGCCAGCCAGATCAGAATGTATGTCATTCTAATCTGGCTGGCTGGGATCCGAACAAATGACGTTGGACTGTCAACTGCTTATGAATCAATTTCCTCGATGGTAGAGTCAGAAGTTTACCTCTAAATAAGTCACCACGTCATGTTTCCATATAAATTTTGAGGAGTTCCCTCGATTAATCAAGGATCCCTTCATCAGGTCACCATTTTTGTGAGCATGGTACCTTCGAGGAAATTGATTCCTAGGCAGTTGACAGACCAACGTCATTTGGTCGGATGTGGGTCGGATCATGTCAAATGTGATCTGTCGGCTGGGTTTGGCGTATAGGCGTAGGCCCCTCATCTGCATAGGAATCAACTTTTCTGATAGTACCAAATTGGAATGATAAAATTTTTTGGTGTTTAGGCCATAGCCTATACAACAAAAATAAAATTTGGAAAATCGGTTCACAAACATTTTATCCGCCGTCAAGTCTGTCTAGCAATAAACTGAGGCGCTACACCAAAAATTACTGCCAATTTAAATTAAAAGAAAGCTTAGAACTGAGATTTATGCTTAATCATTTTTAAAACTTTAAATGAGACAAATATGTGAAGATTCATAATACATGAATGAATGCACTGGCGTTTATTTCGGGACGAATCAACAGAATGGCGCCGAGTCTAGACTCATGATGAGCACTGGCTGGTATACTGAGTTCAATTTCGGAACACGAGCACTAGACACTGGACACTGGTATATCGGGTAAGTCGGAAATTACATACAGGTTGATGTCATCTCCGCTAAGATACGGAACATTAGCGCGCCCGTATATCGACTAAATACGAAAGATAATACTTAATTAGTTTTCCTTTTCGACCTAATTACATTGTCCGGTCGGGAGAACTTTTATCTTAGATAGAGTGACCACGCAGCAGAAATTTTGGATTTTAAACTCAATTCTACCAACACACCAGATCTTTCGGCGCTGGACTTCTGCGTTAATTAAGATTTTAGTGTCATATAAAATTACCACTTACCTCAGATGTAAAATTTGATGAGCTGTGACATTGAAATGCGCAACTGCGAATTAAAAATAATGTATTCCAGTCTACATGCTATCAAATCCTTTGGCTTAATGCTACTTATTAAAATGACACGTCATATATATAGCTCCCACACCGGTTTCGGTGACGGTGGCCGGTTTCATTGAAACCAGGCCAGCTACGCAGGAGTCATTTTATAGTGCCCAGGTGTGTGCGCAGTACACAAGAGCACTCTCTATTCCTTTACTCTCATAACCCAGTGGGACGGCAGACCGACACGACTGGCGAGAGATCAGGCGCAGGACCGACTTTTTACATGCCCATCCGACGCATGGATCATCTTACTTGTCAGACAATCAGGTGATCCGCCTGCATTATTCTAACCAAACTTGGAAATAACATGTTTCCAACGCGGGAATCGAACCCACGACCTTCGAGTCAAGAGCCGAGCTCTGAACCACTGGACCACGGAGGCGTTACACGGACACGTCTTAAAAGTAAAAAATAAATCGCTTCCGGCGGCTAGTCCGGTTTTGCACCTCTAGCCTGGTGACCCTACTCTCCGAAGGCTTTTTATTATTACTCCGTCTCGAATAATGAGATTAAATTGGCAATTATAACTTTTACGTTGCTTGTCTCCGTTTCATTATTAAACAACTGAAATATGATGAAACAATACAATACGTTTGACCCGAGAGAGACTCGAGCGAAAATATAACAGATACGCAAGCAGATAACATTATTTAGTCTGAAAAATAATAATATGATAACTGATTACATTACCTTCGCTAATAGTAACTATATTATCAGACTTTTGGAGATTTTGGGCGTACTTGATAAGTCGAATCGGAAATTACTTTAATCGGAAGAGTAAACTGGAAAACAAACCATTTATATGATCGGAGCCTATCGCAGCAACGAGATAATTTAATACATTATGATAATTGAAGTTGGAACATATTAACATCTCAATACCTACCTAGAAACAGGTAGTTGCAAAAATCACACATTTTATATCATAATATTATATTACTCAACAACATAATGAAGTAGGTTATGCGGGGAACACAAATAGAGGCTGCAGAGGCTGCGCTCGCCACATCACGCGAATTGGCTTCATCAATATTAATATCACTCAAACGACCTCGCGCCCTACACTACATACTCGTACTATACTACTATACATACTAAGCTGTACACGATACATGTGGAAGTATAGAGACTGGACTCTATCATCTAAATAGGATGATGACAAGCTCAAAGATTAGCGATTTTTTTAAATAAAATAAAGAAATCACCGTTAAAAAATAAGTATTCCCAAAATTTCAGCTTGATAGCATTTGTATTTTTTTTGTTATTCGCCTTCAAAGTTGGATATTCAAGTCGTTTTTAGGGTTCCGTACCTCAAAAGGAAAAAACGGAACCCTTATAGGATCACTTTGTTGTCCGTCTGTCCGTCCGTCCGTCTGTCAAGACCCTTTTTCTCAGGAACGCGTGGAGGTATGAAGCTGAAATTTATATCAATTACTCAGGTCTACAGTCCCTTGAAGCTGTGAAAAAATCAAACTTCTAAGCCAACGCAATCAAAAGATACAGCCGTTTATGCCGCAAATTTTCGACACTTGCAAGGGAATCAAAACCTACAGGGTGCTTCCCGTGAACTCAGAATCTTGAAATTTGGTACGAAGCAACGTCTTATAGCATAGATAAAGGAAAAATTACGAAAACCATAAATTTTTAGTTACATCACATAATATATATTTTTTTAATAATTTTAAACTTACTACCCATTTCCTCATAAACGCGTAGAGGTATTAAATTGAAATTCATACCAAATACTCAGGTCTATAATACCTTTAAGCTGTAACAAAATCAAACTTCTATGTCAACGCAATCAAAAGAAACAGCAATTTAAGCTGCATATTTTGAAACTCGCAAGTACTCGCAAGGGAATCAAAACCTAAAGGGTACTTCCAGTCGACCTAGATTCTTGAAATTTGGCATGAAGCAACGTTTTATAGCACACATAAAGGAAAAATTCCGAAAACCTTAAATTTTTAGTTACATTACAAAATATATATTTTTTAATAAATATAAACTTATTACTTTTTTCCTCATGAACGCGTAGAGCTATCAAGTTGAAATTCATATCAAATACTTAGATCTTTGTACGGAACCCTCGGTGCGCGAGTCCGACTCGCACTTGGCCGGTTTTTTTTTTAAATTAAATACCTTAATATTTGTATACAATTCGATAACTTATGCAATTAAAAGCAACTTTTGTTATGAAACCACTTTCATAAACGCAATATTTAATATATCTGTCGAACAAAGTTGTCTCCCGATGCGTACAAACTACGAAAGAGTGACGTCATACTTTCGTGGCACTTTGTATGGAGCGTTTCGGGCAGGTCTTTTTATGAGATATTTGAATTGTCATATCTTGGTTAAATTTTTAAGCTATCAAAGTCATTCTTTCAACGATGTTTCTATTTTTTAAGTGTCTTTCAATTACCGATAAGAAAAAAAAATTGTCATCATGCCTATTCTCAACCTTACGCGAAATGTTATGTCATATGACATATCTAAAAAGTTATTTCGTGTTAATAGAGCTTTGAAGTTTGTCCTGAGCTGGAAAGATGGCCTATTAAAATGCAACACTCGCTATAAATTTAGTTTTGATAAAATTTGGCACCAGACTAAAACACGGGAAAATATGTAGAATGCTTTATAGTTTATATTCGGTTCAGAACATGTACGATTCACTTTTTGTACTCTATTAACCCTGGTGAAGTTGCGGGAAAAATGCAGTAAAAATAATATACAATATATTTCAAGTAACACATTTTCAACATTAAATTTTATTTTGGTATCAAAGTAGAATGATTATAAAATATATAAATGTATTCAATGGATAACATTTTATATTATCTTTGTTCATATCTCCTTGGTCTTTCTATAATCACGGTGCTTTTAAAATTATTTTCCAGATATAAGACAATCTCTATCGTACGCAATAGACCGGTAGGCCGCCTCATCTCAGCACACATCAAATTCGAATGAAACTCCACATAATTTATATGAGGCAGATCTCGGCGATACGAGGGATGATGTTCATTCAATAAATTATTTGCCGATATCGAGAATAATAGACTCTGGTTTTTGTTTCGTAATATTGCGATATTGCGGAATATAAACTAGCTTTACGACCGTCATGTCATGAATATTACCAACCCTGCTTAAAGAACTTTGCAGCTTTACGTTCTTGCACAGAACAAGCTTCTCTCTTACACTCTTTGAAATATATTGTATAGCTATTATAATAAATATATAAAATAAAACAAATTAATAATTATTATTTATTCTCGTCAGCAACAGCTGATGTGAGTAATGATATTGTATAAGAAAGACACGTATTAATAATTATTATTATGAAATAGTTTCCTACGACCATGACACGCGCCGGCATTCAGCCAGTTGTTTTCAACTGAACGGCACCTAAATTCTATATCAAAGATTCTCAAACTCTCAAAAAACCCTCAAGTAAATATAATATTCCATACATTTTAGGAAACCCCAACGGATGGAGATAATAATAATATTATGTCCTAGGTCGAACTAATAAATAATAATTTTATTTCTTCCGTCTTTCGAAAATGGCCGTATTGACTACGGTATCAAAAATATAATTGTATGGATTATTTCAGTATAACCCCCGAGCACGACACTTTAACGAATTAAATAATTGTGTTCCTGAGCCTTTGGGTTTTCCCAAAGGCTCAGGAACACAATTATTTAATTCGTTGTCAATGCTATAACCTCATACAAATATGTATGATGCCATTCGAAATGGCTTATTATACCCACATCATGACGTCATATATTATGCACGACGACTCAGTATATTATGAGGTTTACGTCCCTAAATGCGAACAAAGTTAGATTCTACGAGGATCACCCTTATGTCTTCGGCACTAAGGTCCCGTTGGGAGGTGAATTAATCTGAAAGCACTGTAGAAGCCCTACATTTTATAGGAATTCTGGCATCGCTATGGTGATAAGATGTACTCGCGGAATGTTCTTAGCCAGGAAAAAAAGTAATTAAAGTGTTAAATTTTTTTTCACTTTAATTACTTAATTAATCCCGTCGCACAAACATTGGTCGCTGTCAGTCTCGAGTTGTTAATTTACTATTATTTATTCAACAAATGCATTTATCAATATAACTGACCCGCCCCGGCTTCGCACGGGTATAAAATATAAATAGTCACTGAAAAAATTATTAAAATCGATACAGCAGTTTTATATTCATTATAGCGGTCGCCCGCGGCTCCGCCCGCTGCAAAAAGCATACCCAGGAAAGACTCGGTCAGCAAAATGATTGCCAGGTCAATTCACAGACTCCGACACTAAACATCGACGACGCCACAGTATAGCAATATTAGATGTCATATTGCTATACTGTGACGACGCAGTCATTATACGCAGGTGAGGCTGCACACTGCACATAATAATATAGTCTTCCTCCCGCACGCGCACCCTCGCCTTGGTGACGTCAACTATCGTAATATTTTAATTTCGCCATAACTTCTAAACCAAACGTCCAATTTTAATCATTTACCCCCTTATTAATAAACATTGTATAAGCTTAGAATAGTTATGCAGTGTTTTGTTCCTGTCACACAAGTGACATTTTTAATTGGATTGTAGAAGACAAAACACTGCATAACTATTCTAAGCTTATACAATGTTTATTAATAAGGGGGTATAAGACCAAATATTATCTTCATAAAATGTTCTTAGTGATGAAATAATTTATTTTGATAAGGATTAATTCGCATGAGTAAAATAAATGCGTTTAAATGTAGTCCAAAAAAAAATTAAGATTTAAACAATGGTTGTTCTGCCTCACTTGACATAGATAGGTATAGTGTGTTGCGGATATTTTTATAGATAATTATAAGATCTACATTTACTTAGAACATTGTATGGTTCTATCTTTTATAGTTTAGGCAGCGTACGCAAAATAAGTAAATTTTCTGGTTGTTACCGAAAAACTGAAATATCTCACGGAACCCTATATTTTCCAAAATATAGCCTATGTTACTCGTAAATAATGTAGCTTTCGAATGGTGAAAGAATTTTTAAAATCGGTCCAGTAGTTTTTGAGCCTATTCATTACAATTAAACAAACCAACAAACAAACGAAGTTTACCTCTTTATAATATTAGTATAGACTTATCTATACTAATATTATAAAGAGGTAGCCGATTCAAAAACCCACTGAAGATGCATACAAAATTTGTTTAAAATCAGTAAAGCCGTTTCGGAGGAGTACGCGGCCTAACATTGTGACACGAGAATTTTATATAAGATCCTCTTTATAATATTAATATAGATTTTAATTATTGCGTGACCAATACATGATAATATATTTAAGTTAGTAGCAGTATGTCATCCATCCTGAGCTTTGTTTCCATATATAAATATACAATGTATAAGCAATGAATTCAATACTTATGTTTCAAACTCTTTATTATTTTATATTACGTAATGTGTACGCTGTTATTATTTCATAATCATGCATATTTAAGACTTTTGTGTGTTCTTGAATAATAATTTTAGCTTGCCATCTTTTCAGCACGTCAACGGCATCTGCTTTCTTTTTCCCGGCCGGATGTATTCTATTCAATTGTATCACTAGAATCAATCTCCCGGAAATCAAAACATTTACCATTACATTTTACATTTTGTAATCACGAAATATTTATTTACACCGAGATAATATTATAGTTGAAATTAAGTTTAACGTAAATTGTTATAAAAACTAAACATAATATATAAAGCTTACAAATGTATGTATGGGTGTGTGTGTGTGCAGGAGCTGGCGGCGTACGAGGGAGTTCCAGACGGACCGAGACTGTCACAAGAGGGTAAGTTGTATTGAGATAAAATTAAGGATCAATCGTCGTGCTATATCCATATTATCTTTTTAATATTATAAATGTGAAAGTATGTCTGTCGGTCTATCTGTCGGTTACCTCTTCACACTCAAACTGCTAAACTAATTTTGCTGAAATTTGGTAGAGAGAATCTTTGAGTCCCGAGAAAGGACATAGGACACTTTTTTATCCCGGAAGAATATTTTTGTGTCATCTAGTTGATAATATTTTTAAAGAAGTACCGTTGAATAGAAAATAGATTTGACTTAAATCTAAAAACATTATTTTAAACACAACACAAGGAAAATTTGTCCAAATACGCGATTTTACTTCTTGCAGCAGTTTCTTCCACACAACCTTGAAATTTAAGACCAGTAATATTATGTTTTATGTTCCCATTGGATCCCATTAAGATGGAGGTCTGGTATCCTGTGCTATGCCTAGTTGAGGCACCGGTCTCCCACAAAACAGTTAATTGTACTTTATTTTAATTTATTTGTAACAATATTGTGTGTTTTGTGGTGAAAACAATAAATATTTTTTCATTTTATTCATTTTACCCTAAATTCTCGCGAACTTCCGGCGGGATGCAAATGCACCCATCCCACAGGTATGTCGTGTGCCAGATCTCATATACATTGTTTAGTACTTTCGAAACATTTTCATTGCCAACAAACAACAAAAACAATATACTTTATCCCACCTAAAATAGATAATACGTAACAGATACTGCGAAGTGCGACGACGACTGAGGAAAACCCGGGTAGTTTATCATTTATCTCTTATCAATTAAGAGTTTGTTGTCATGCGTTTGTCATGTCTGTTTTTAATTTCCTGTTACCAAGCAAAAATTGTACTGTTTGAAATCGCACTCAAACACGATTCTTGCATATATATTGAAAACCTGTCAGATTTTCCAATAAATATCCGTGAGTGGACTCGCGGCTGTAAATTTAATTAAAGACCTCATACTATGACGACATGCAAATGTTGTCCTTTTGAGTCTCCATTATGTTACGCACTTTATGTACTTTTCTTATGGCTTTAATTGGCTTTAATCTTAAATGTAATAGCTTTTTGTAGCGATGCAATGTACAAACGTTCGACGCGCGACTGTATCTATGCAAACGCGCAAATATATCACGATCGCATCGCTACCAGAAGTCGCCGTGTCCAAGGGCCTTAAGGCATATTATCTCATCTCACCGACAGATCTCATCCGGGACGGTTTTGAGACATCCCCTCCGTGGTACTTCGGCCTAATCGGCGAGCTCAACGGGGAAGTGGTGGGGTACGCGCTGTGTAACCGCGCCTACTCTAGCTGGACCTGCCGCGCGCTGTACATTGAGGACCTGTACGTGCGGCCGGCGGCGCGCGGGGCGGGCGTCGCGCGCCTCATACTGCAGCGGCTGTGCCAGGTACTGTGCGGGCGAGCGCGGGGGGCGGCGCGGGCGGCGGGGACAACCGCCCCTACTCCAGCTGGACCTGCCGTTGCCAGCTGGATCCGCGTCATGAACTTCAGACTATCTGGAATCTACCTATATCTTAAGCTGCCTACACCATAAACCTAAACTAAGGTCTTGTTGCTTCTAAGCCGTTATTTCCAATTTGTTCTATATAAGACCATCTAGAATCTAGATCATTAATATTAGGCATTACACTTGAATACCTAAGCAATTTGGGCCCTACGTCAATAAACATGACTATGTTGGCAGCTGGCGGTGAAGCAGAACGTGCACCGCGTGGACTGGCACGTGCTGGTGAACAACTCGCTGGCGCTGGGCTTCTACCGGCGGCTCGGGGCCAAGGACCTTTGCGTGGTGGAGGAGCGCACCGCCATGCGCCTGCCGCGCGACCGCATAGAGGCCGTCGCGCGCGGTGAGCTGCTGCCCAGAGAACAGTAGTGACGTCATGGATATGTTGCTGACGTAGTTTTTTTATTGAACAATGTTTTCACAATATAAGGTTCGGTAAATTGAACGGAAACTTTGTGCTTATGATTTACGTTCAAGGTTCCCTGTAGGATTTTGCTGGTGACCACATTGCACTAAGATCTTGGGCAATCCTTAGCAGAAATTTTCTATTATTACATAAGTAATTTAGGTTTGATAAAATCATCAAGCCTAAACACTATAATTTTTGAAAAGCGAATGAAAAACTATTTTTTGATATTATATTTACTGTGGTCGCCTTTAAAGTGCAGTATTTTGTATGTTTAGCTTGAAAAATGCTGTACGTAGCCACAGTATAGCAATATTAGTCATATTGCTATACTGTGACGTAGCTATGTGCTACGACGCGTAGCTATACGTAGCGCTTCGCTACGCATCGCTACGAGTGCTACGCGCCGAAGCAGGACGTAGCGGTGTGCTACGCGCGGCGCCTACGTAGCGCTACGAAGGGCGGCGTAGCGTCTACGACGCATAGTTACTTTACTGCTACCATTTGCCAATGATAGCAGTTTGATAATTGATTATACCGCTTACTCGCATGGAAGTAGCGGTTCATGGTGCTTTGTACTTTACGTACTCTAGATGTACTCATACTGTAACTTGTTGTAATAAAAGAATATTTATATTATTGGTCTTTTGTATTTCATTCAAGTCATACTACTACTACACTACTACAGTAATAATCTAAGACTTATTATTATATATTATATTATTACAGTCATGATAAATATTAATTTAAGAAATAACCCTCATCTAATATAATATGGTACAGATATAGACTACGTGCTGTCGCGAAGGCTACACAAGGTCTGGATACTCAACATGAATATAATGAAGCAATTTCGGATATTGGTAAACGTATAATAATCATCTTTGAATACATTATAATAAAACTTTTATAAACGCAAGAGAAAATATATTGTTCATTATATTACACTGTCACAAACACGTACGTTTCAGAGACTTTCCTTTTCAATTATTAAAGGAAAATTAAATTCAATTTGTATTACCCCCTCCCCCTCCGTCCTTTTCAGACCATCGCTCTCTGTACCTCCTATTACGAAGTTATAATAACATGGCTACAACAATAAAGCTCGGAATCCAAACGTAAAATCCGCCCTCAGTCGGCGCCCTACGATTACGAAACGCCTTCGATTAATTTTGTTGAATAATTCTCAAAGTTGTAATGAATTCTGCGGCGAAAAATTAAATTAGTCGTAATTTATTACGCCGTAAAACGAATACTAAGGCCGTGGCCACACGAGGCGAGATCAAAAGGTGGTGAAAGTATCACCCCCTGTCGTACCCCGGCCGGTGAAATGTAACGACAACAGACGATTTGCATACCTAAGGGCTTAAACGGTCGACCTCATGCATACGTTTACCGCCAAAAGACCAGGCGAGATGGGATCCTTTGAGTACGTTTCACATTCCAACACTTAATTTTCAATTTTATCTACATTATTTCTATGAGATAAAATGTGTTCTCAATATTAAGGTTGTCGGTTGAGCGCACCGTGATTGACATCTCATTTCAGGGAACGGTCGAGAAAATTAAACTTAGCTACATACTGAATTCGGTTCTATATGATTAAACCCATAAGATTTTTCAAGTGTTGAAAAAGTGGAAACTCTCATAAAATATATTTAAAGTATATATAAAAATTTATACTCTCCAGCATTGGCATGCCAATTTTATGAGAATATGAAAAGCTTTATGAGAAACGTCCTGGCAGAAAGGGGCCGAGATGCTTATAGTTCGGCAAGTTCGAGTGAGTTGTATCGCTCGGTGAGATTAAAGTTATATCAAGGTGGAGCGAGGGCGCAGGCGCGGCGGCGGCGCTGGGCCAGTGTGGGCCAGTGCCTCGCGACCCGCCGACAGCAGCGGCCGCGCGACAGCCGCGACTCGCGCGACACCGCACGCGCCGCACGACCGGTCTGCGCGCGCCCTTACGCACTCTCGCCCCGCACTACACAGTATGTTCGAATTACGAATGTAGATATTTTCAGGCGCATACCCTCGATGCACAAAAGCGCGCGCTTATTTACGTGTTGCGTGACCCACTTAGTTGACCTTACGGCCGCGGCGTGCCCCCGGCCGTGCATCTCGTCCGGCCTCCGCCGAACCCGAATTAAAAATAACCTTTACCCAACACTATTCGGTGTAATTACGGTGACCTTCGACCCCGAGCTCAACCTACATTCTGTTGCAACTTAAATGATACTCAAATGAGCGACGACGGTTTCGCTGGAGTGGTTAATTATTTCTACTATTTTCTCAAATGCAATATTTTAATGCACTGCAAAGTGAAAAAAGAAATTGTAAAGGAATGCTGCGAGCATTTTACTAATACATATATTGAAGTATTTCATACCGTAAACGAATATACTAACTATTGCCAGCTCAAAACATTTATCGAAATAATGGAATCTATACATTTGCATTACATTTACTTTGTTTATGAATTCTGATACTCTTTTGCTGAATCCTGAATTAAGTTACGACTACTCTCACAGCTCACTTAATCGTACTTGATTCATTTGAATTTATTGGTACATTTGTAGTATAAAAAGACTTACTGCGCTAAAACTTTTGTAGAACAGTGCATTAGAAGTAAAATTATTGCAGTCAACGATTACAATTATCTACGGTACTTTAATAAACTATAATTTTAACCCCAAATAATATTGTAACTTGTAAGTGCTACTTTTTTATTGGTATATCAGTCTCTAAAAGTGCTTAATAAATTCAATAAAAAAATTTACCTAATACTTAATAAAGCTTCACTAAATTAAAATGTACGTGTTCCTAGCTAAAATAACATTTGCGACACATAAATTTATTATTCTAATACAATACAAACCTCCCTTTTCACAAATTTATTAATTTCTAGTCTAGAATTAGTTAGGACTTTTTTTAAATTATTATCAATTATTACTGTAAAAATCTATTCAACCGGTACAACACTCGATATAGAATTTTCGACGAGCGGCGTAGTAACCTTCAGGACAGGCTCTCTTGAGGGTTACTGCGACTACATTATCAAACCTTTTTGTAATCCTTTTGATGCGCATCAGTTAATAATTAATATTACTTACTCAAATATATTTTAAAGTTTCCAGGAATTTTCTGTTCGCACAACAACCTCAAGGAAACTGTGAATTACACTTGGATAACTCCTTTCCCGGACCTGTAAATGAATTTAGTGGACAGACAATCATTAATACATTTTGTAATTTATAGTGTCAACATGGATTCACATAGCTTCAAGATGCGAACGCTTCATCCGGCACGCTGATGCTCTTAGCCGTTTTGTAACGCCCAAACTCATTTATATCGCGATAAAAAAGTTGAATTTTGGAACTAAAGTATCATATTATATATCCTTTCACAGAATTTAAAGTATCTTTTTACCGAATTGCATCACAATCGGTTTTACTTTTTAAGTTTGGCCTCTCAATTTCTAAAAGATAGACTTATTTTCACACTGATGTTTGAATATTGTCAAAATTAGTTCATAAAGTGGTAACAATGAGACTAATAAACAGACACGTCTTTTCGTTTAATAAATAGTATTAATATGTATTGTACAAGTGGTCACGTGCGGCTGGCGCGTGGTGCGGGCGGGCGCGGGGGCGGGCGGGGAGGGGCGGGGTTACTCGTTCAATCTGATCGAGAGCTTCATTTCCACCTCGTTATCGGCTCCACAGAACTATAATTCCCAGTTATTTCAGCGTACCTGTCACTTAATCGCATTAATGTTTGGCGAATTAACCATAACATTTTAATCAAATTATTTTACACTGATAGCAACGAGCCTCTTTAAAAACATTGTCTACATACACGCCTTGTAAGAACTTAATCGTAGACGTAATATTACTCGTACGTAAAGTAACACCATGACTAATCATTAGACTTTGTATTTTGTAGTATAAACAAAAGTTGAAAACTGTAACCCGATTTCACAAATAATAATTATTGTGATCTGCGGCATGGTTACGAGTCTTTTGACTTAATAATTAACTTCACTCATTGGTGGTCACTCAGAGCTAAAACAAAGTTCCGTGGGATACCCGTTACAGTCACGGCCGTAGGTACTACAGGGAACAACAAACAAATGCAACAGAAGCCGTGCTATAGCCTCGCCGTAGTCAATCCAAAAGTTTTCCATTCCTTTTCCCAATGTTTACGGTTGTCCAATACAACTCCAAAAAGAACTAACAAGACCTCTTGAACTAGGTCGTACGTTAACAAGCCATCATATTATACGCATTCACGATATGTCAAGCTATTACTTGTACCTCGTATGTCTACATCAGCTATGTCACTTAACTTCTCGAAAAAAAAATGTAAGTTAAGTTTTATGATGTTTGTTATATTTTTTGTGTCAAACAAAAAAATCGTTAAATAATAAACTAATTTTAATGACTTTTATTTGTTAAATTACTTGGGAACCCTAAATGGTAAGTGCCTTAGCACCGAGTAGGGTACATACGGTATGGTACTAAGAGTCTAAATAAAATTATATCCCTGCATGAGCCTGTTTAAGAATGACAAGGACAGCATGCAATTTCATTGCGGCTGGATTAAGATTAAATTTCAGCATCCACCAAGAACGTATTTTTTAATTTTTTTATGAAATAAGGGGGCAAACGAGCAAACGGGTCACCTGATGGAATGGCTGCAGGTGCGTTGCCGGCCTTTTTAGAGAGTATTCTCTCTAATATATAGTAATAGGGGTAGGTGTAGGTAATAGGGGAGGGTAGGGAAGGGAATAGGGGAGGGTAGGGAAGGAAATATAGGAGGGTAGGGAAGGGAAAAGGGTAGGGGATTGGGCCTCCGGTAAACTCACTCACTCGGCGAAACACAGCGCAAGCGCTGTTTCACGCCGGTTTTCTGTGAGCCCGTGATATTTCTCGAATGGCTGATGTTGGTAGACGTGATATTGTAATGCGAGTAATATGATATGAGCGTGGTACATTAGCATGCGCTGATGGACGATGTTTGCTCCCCCCGGGGACCCCCTTTCGCCAGTTTGTCTGTGACCCCTTAAGGGGGGGACCCCTCTCGCCAATTTGTCTGTGACCCCTTCCCGCAATCGTGCATCCCCGTTGTTTACGGACCGGCGGAGACACATCTTATGTCATTATTCCCCGTGACGTAATACGTTATTAAGGCGACGGAGCTCATTTAACGGGGCTTTATATATCAATACGGGGCTAAAGTGAGATAATAATAATTGTAATGCAAGATGACTTTATTTTTTGTGACTTTTTATCTCGATTTATACTCGCTCAAAAGTGGAAGCTTATCAACAGATTGTCTGAAAAGTGTCGGGCTCTGTTACCACATCATCATAAAATCAGAAAAATAATATAAAATATAAAATCATCATTATAATTACTACAGTAACTTGTGAATTATATCTTTTGTCCTCAAAGATTTGTAGAGCCATTATTTGGTTGCAAGTAGGATCAACTTAAAAATCAAAATCCGAATAACATTATGTTTAACAAGATGATAAAGTAAATCATCTTGTTAGTACTATTTTTAGGGTTCCGCAGCCAAATGGCAAAAAACGAAACCCTTATAGATTCGTCATGTCTGTCTATCTGTCTGTCCGTCCGTATGTCACAGCCACTTTACTCCGAAACTATAAGAGCTATACTATTGAAGCTTGGTAAGTAGATGTAGTCAGTGAACCGCTTTAAGATTTTGATACAAAACTGGAAAAATTATAAATAATTTTAGGGGTCCCTATAGATACAACTGAAATAAAAAAAATCATCTAACCTATGCGTGTGGGGTATCTATGGATAGGTCTTCAAAAATCATATTGAGGTTTCTAATATAATTTTTTTCTAACCTGAATAGTTTGCGAGAGACACTCTTCCAAAGTGGCAAAATGTGTCTCCCCCCCTCAACTTCTAAAGTAGGGGCATGATAATCCTAAAAAAATATATGATGTACATTACAACAAAAATTGGTTCGAACGAGATCTAGCCATTAGTTTTTTTTATAGGTCATAAATGGTAAACCTTAATTTTACTTTTATTAAATCAACAGAAATATGATGAAAATAAATCAAATACCTCTTAATTTCATAAAAATAACCTAATTGCTTCATGGGCGAGTCCAACTCGCACTTGGCCGGTTTTTCACATTTTATAAGATTACCTAAATAACATGACATTGTAATCTTCATATTTTAAAAGATTAACTTATTACCACTTTTTCGTAAAAAGTGGGCCCTGTGCGAGTTTCTTACGCCGCGCCGGTTCTTCTCGCCGGGTCAGTTCCCGAATCGGGAGTTGGTCATAGTAGGTACGTCACGTAGACATTCTGAAAAAAATTGATTCAAATTTACTCTGAAATAAAACAATTTTCATTTTATTTATTTTATATTTTTTACCGTTAAAGCCTTTGAACATTTCGCTGGAGTGTATGAGGACTTAATAGGTGTCCCAAACGTTACAGAATCAATACGGCCCGTCTGAAGTGAGGCAGGGGAGCGTGAACGGTGAATCAGGATCCAGTTATTTCAGCCTGCCGTCGTTACACCTCAATTGATACGGATTTATATTTAAATAGATTTTCATATTTTACTAGATCGCCCGCTACCTCGTGCAAACAAAATTAAATACGGCCTCCCTGTAGTGTGCATCTGAGTCATTAAAATTGGTCCAGATCACTCACTCTTCTTTGCAATATAAGTTTAGACTAGATATTGCCCTCCGATTTTCCGACGTAAGAAAATGATACGAGGTAAACAACAATATAAATCTCAAGCGATACAGTTTCAGATAGCTAATGATAGCTTATTCCTGTAAAGCTGTTTTCAAATTAATGTGACTGTTAGCCAAAAGTGAGCGAGCGTTACGCAGTTGACTGTATTATTGCATTTTTACAAAAATGTGTTCTTTGTTCCCGGTTAGGGGAAATTAATTTTCAGTGAACAGTTTTTGTTACAATTTGAAATGAAAGCTAAAAGGATTTTAGCACTTTCCGCCATAACTGGAAAAAAAAAAAAAAAACAACAGAATTAGCAAAAAAAGTCTCAAAAAAACATTGCTATCACAAAACTTGCAAGAAATTAAGGCTCCTCCTAGTGGACCTGCGTTAGAAAATATAACAGAAATTATCCTGAAGGGTAAATAATACTATTCATTATTATTATTAGTATTTCCTACCACTGCATCGCGTTGAAATACAAACAAGCGCTTATAATAATATTATGTTATACATGTCAGTTAATTAGTTATTACATTGTTTGTATTCTTGGTAATCCCCACGTAATCCCAGTACTACATCCCAATAATAATTAATTTGTACTACGTGGGCTGAGCTCGTCTCGTCACCTCGTCACGTTCTATCGATAACAATAACGACTGAAAGCGTATTTGATAAAATTAGCTGGGAGTTGGGACGTTATTAAATCGCTGTTCGAGCGAGGTTCTATAAGTTTATCGGTGACGTACCGCATTTCGACCCGGCTCACGCCCCAAACAGGCCCGCACTCAGGGCGACAGGGGCACCAGGGGCGACAGGGGCGCAGAGGCGAAAAGGGGCAACACGGGCGTCAAGTCAATTTACTCTGTTTCGTTTTTAT
Organism: Aricia agestis; assembly: GCF_905147365.1. NCBI lineage: Eukaryota > Metazoa > Arthropoda > Insecta > Lepidoptera > Lycaenidae > Aricia > Aricia agestis. Next base: position 282,565 of record NC_056413.1, read on the forward strand.
AAATTCGTTTTTACAGCTGCGAATTTTATTTTGAGCGATGAATCTACTCAGCCCCGCGGTCGTTAAATGTCAGGGAGGACTTACGACTCTGTTTTATACAAATTTTTATTTTCATGTAACGTCCCTTAGGTGTTTTATATTCACAAAATAAAGTCGAATTTTTCATCATTCCTGCACAGTTTATGGTTAACTTAATTATATTTTGTGTAGTATTTAAACGAAATTTCTGGTTACATTTTCGAAGAACTGTTCCAAAACTTACTCAATTAAATAGGTTAGTGACTACTCTAATAAAGCTCATCAAATGAACCGGTCAAAGCGAAAAAAATTTGCAAGATATATGCAAACATTATTTTGCTGATCACTCGATCATCTTCCTACTAGATTAATAATATGATTAGGAGAATAGAAAAATAAAAAATGTAGTGTATTGCGTATACACTTGAGCTCTAAAAAAATTAAGACTTGCTCAGGTCAGTTCCACAAAAATGGAAAGATATTATTTGTTAAAACAAAAGGTTTTTCTAGAGTAATGTAAACAAAGTTAAAAAAAAACTACTTTATTTTCTTACTAGCGGGAATAACAACATGTTATTATTTTGATTAGGTTCACAAAACCAGCCAGACACTTAACTATAAATAGAGAATGCGATCGCTTTAGATATTATGTCGCATAATTGATTGAATTATTAGCGATTATAATATTAATCAGCAATTCAACAACACTAAAAATACAGGTACATTTTATCTAAATCCAAATGCGCGGTTTAGTGAGATGTACGTTGCGAGTCGCAGTTGTGCCAGTCACCGAGCACTCTATATTCTCTCGCGGCTGAACGAAACTCGATCCAATTGAATTTACTATCCCGACTTCGGAGAAATGTGTCGACGTTCCTCCTGTATTTCGCACCAAATTTATGTATTCAATAAAAATAGCTGCGACATTTCTAGTTCAATTTACGAGGGAGCGTCTGTATTTTCCTTTCACGCCTCCTCGTTTGGTTCGCCGATGTAATTCGTAACTCAAATGAAACATCAACACGAGCACCGGCGGCTCTAATCTCGTAAACGACGTAAGAAGGGTCTCTCCACTTAGTTAATTAATTTACAGTAGTAACATTGAATAAGCAATATATCCCTCACCGAAGACAGTGCCTTTATTTATTTACTATTTACAAAAAATATTATAATGATGGGTGTGACCTAAATGACGTATGGATCGCGACGAGACGAAGGAGCAGTGAGATCGCGGGGCACCGCAGCCCGGGGCATGCTGCGGGCGCTGGCGCTGCTGCTGCTGGCGCCCCTGCGGGGGGGCCCCGCGGCGCCGGCGGGCCCCGCGCCCCTGCTGCTGGTGGCGCGCCCCGGCTGCCGCGCCCCCCACGCGCTACAGCCGCCCTTGTTCCGCCGCTACCTGGAGGACACTCGCTCGCCGCTGCTGCAAAGAACCTACACGCTTCTAGAATACGAAGGTAACTCGTCAACTTTATAATATTATATTAAGTATGCCGATTTTTCTCGGCGGGTGAAGTCAGCGAACCGTAGATGATGCTGAGACCCTCCATAAAACCACGTTATGTTTTTTAGGTTAAATTATTTATAATGATCACAATGACAACACGTTCTCATCGGAGGTATTTACTTTGACGAGAATTTTATGAAAATTATTGCGCCATTATTGAAATTAAAGATGCCCAAATCAGTGCAAAAAGACGTGTTGAATGCCCTTCTAGTTTAATAGTGTTGTTGAATTGCTGATTAATATTATAATCGCTAATAATTCAATCAATTATGCGACATAATATCTAAAGCGATCGCATTCTCTATTTATAGTTAAGTGTCTGGCTGGTTTTGTGAACCTAATCAAAATAATAACATGTTGTTATTCCCGCTAGTAAGAAATAAATTATGTAGATGTCTAGATGAAGCCAAACCCTATAATAATGTAACAGCAGTCGACAGCCAGCCCAAACCGGGTGAGTATGTTCTTTATAGGTCACTGCGAACTTTTTCCGATATCATAGCTTCAAAGTCCAAAATAATTTAGGTCCGAACCACCGCTGAATACAGAGCAGAGGGAACTCACAACTTCCCTCCTACTTCGAAAACTAATATGAGGGTAATAGAAAAACTTGTGTAGTTTCTGTCACCTCACGACGCGCGACTGACGCGCGCGAGGACGTCGAGAAACGAGGAATTTTATATTCGCCGCACTTTGCTTAAGTAAAGTGTAATGATTAGTACATACAGACATTTTAATAATAATATAGTTTGGGATACAGCTGTAGTAATGTAGTCTTAAAAAATAAAGTGTGAATAATGCTGGTGATGAGTTAGTCCTGTCACAGTCGACCGCCGACCTGTCGAGATGTCGACCCACGTCAGGCCGCTGGAAGTTATTTTTTCTGCTGACACTACGGATACTTTTCTCGACCTTTTTTAATAGAATAGGTTATAACCATTTCGCTAGAAATATATCTGATTTGCATGCTGAGTCTGCCAGTAATTGGGACTGCACCTCAATAAGTGTTGTATTTGTAATATTAGTGAAATAAGTTTTACAAGATGCAGACCTGTCGGTAGACCTATTAAATAAATAAATGTTAAAAGAAATCGTAAGAAGAATGGAAAGTAAATGACTTGGCAACGTTTAACGAGTAGTGGTGGGAATTGCCATTTCTATATCTACTGCAATTCGACAGAAACATGCGGCGATCGCTGGGAGGAATCGGTTGCGCGCGCGACTGTGGCGGCGTACGGTGCTGGCAGGGGCGTAGTTACTGTGGGGCACCTGGGGGCTACTCTGTGTGGCACCGCGGCGGCAGCGGCGCGTGCCGTGCGGCGGCCCCCACCGGCGTCGTGCGCCCTGCCGCGTGCCCGAGCCGACGCCCTCGCCTTCCTCGCCACGACACTGCACTGGCGTCGCGTACTGCTGCCCGCACGCGCCGCCCCCGACTGTGCCTTAGCGCTGCTGGAGGTGGAGCGCGCGCTCACCGCCGCCGGCCTCGTCGTCACGCGCGCGCCCATCACCCGGGGACTACAGACTCACGGTGAGCGGGCGATATATAGGCTCATGTCTCGCTTAATTCGGCTTTTCTGTAGTAATGAAATGAAGAAATACAAACGCATGAATATTTTAACATAGCATCGCTTCAGTAGCTCCTAATCGTTCGCTAGCCGCCATAAAATAACTATCGTAAATTATAATATTTATTGCTATTGACTTTAGCACTTTCAGGTCGAATCACAAATCTCTAATTTATTAGCGTCGTTATCGGTGACCTTCCCCAGTAGTAAATAACGCGAACGCAATCCAGAGTCGTAAAACATTAATCATTCGGATACACTCGTGGAGCGATCGTGCCATGAAATAGTTCGCAAACGCGGAGGATGTGCTACGCTCGCTTGCTGCAGTCGGTGTACGGCGGTGCATGTGTCGGCGCACTGCGGGCCCCCGATTAACGCACGTTTTGATAAACCGCAGTAACTATTGCCTCGTAGCTGTCGTGGTGTGCGACCGGCGCGGGGCCGCCGCCGCGCGCGCCCTGCCCGCGCAGGTGATGCTGCTGCACCTGCGCCCCGAGATCGAGCCCCCGACCGACGACGCCTCCGACACGCGGCGCGCTAATCGCACGTCCAGGTCTGTAATGTTTCTCGCGTACTTACTATTTATCATCACGAAGAAAAATTAAATATATTGATATCGGGCGTGTTTCAGTTCGCAAAATACTACAGACGATAATACGACCACTACAGAAGCGAGTAAAACGGAGAAACATGACTTCCGATCTCCGAAAAAGCAGCTGATTCTGAGCGACGACTTCGATGACGAAGCCGGGGCTACCGAATCACTCTACGAGGACATCGTGGACTCCATCAGGCAGTACGACGAGGACGAGAGGACCAGAACGCAGTATTACAACAGCACGTTCTATCTTCTCGAAGCTTCCATCGAGGACGACACCCCCGCGTGGAACCGCGTCGCCATCCTCAAAACCTCCTCGATGCTGGCGCTCGACTCGTCGAAGGATTGGATAACGAACGTGGCTATAGACTACCTCATCGGAGTCCAACGCTGGAGCGCTCTGCGGGGCTCGGAGCTGATAGACATAGAACTGCACAGAAACGAGGGCCACGACCTCCCAGCAGTCGGCATCCTGTGCGTGGTGTGCACGTTGTTCGGGGTGGCGATAGCGGCGGGCGCCCAGCTGGCGAGGAGGCTGGTGGCGAGACGGAAACCTCGAAGGCCTCGGGCTGCCCCGATCCTGGCTCTGTCGGAGTTCCAGTTCCCGGCGGACGACCGCCGGCGCGTGGGCGAGGGGATGGAGACGATGCTGTCGTGGCTGCAGCAGCTCCACGACTTCGGCGGGCCGGAGACGGAGCGGCCGGACCTACTCAAGCGTCCCGAGGCCCTGGCGCCCTCCGCTCCTTCCTCCACTTGCAGCGTCACTCGCCTCGCGCCAGACAATCGACCGAGATACAAAGTAATTTTTTAAATAAATTATTTTGTAAATCTTTAAAAGCATTTATTATCTGATTTACATAAAAATATAGAATGGGAATGGTTTTTATGATACCTGTTGAACTGTTTTAGGGAGATCCTATTCACATGAAATACTTACCGACGGCTGCGTTGGAGCTGCGAAGAAAAGCGACAGATGTGCTACTGGTGATGCAGAGTATACGACATGAAAATCTTAATCCCTTTATAGGTGAGCTAATTGTAATTTTCAAAACTTTTAATATGAATACATGATTAGATATTTCATTATGATTTTGGTAAAATGGCCATTTGCATAGTCGGGTCATAATAATATTACCTAAGCACTGTACCTATATCAGCACAGGCTGACTGCTTGCGACGACAGGCCTATATTATTTCCGTACTCAGGCCCTGATTTGGAGTGAATGTGTCAGGTTGTCTGCCCGAGGTGCGGCCGGCGCTGGTGTGGTCGGCGGGCGCGCGCGGCTCGCTGGAGGACGTGCTGGTGGCGGACGACATCCGGCTGGACTGGACGTTCCGGCTGTCGCTGCTGACGGACCTGGTGCGCGGGATGCGCCACCTGCACGCGTCGCCGCTGCGCCTTCACGCGCGCCTCACCTCGCGCAACTGCGTGGTGGACTCGCGGTGGGTGCTGCGCGTCACCGACTACGGCCTGCCCGCCTTCGCCCGCACGCAGGGCCTGCCCTACCCGCCGCGCTCCGCTAGAGGTAGGAATCAGTTGAATTTATAGCTTTCAGGAAATGCTGTTACATTATATATTATAGTAAAGACATACATATTATAGACGCTTTAACGATGACACGTTGTCGTGCTTGACAAAGCCAAATTCTAAAAGACACGTATAGTCTGTCAACCCGCAAAGGCAATGCTTATCAAACTTTGTGATACGGTTTAGAAGAACATGAATCTAAAAATATTGATGATAATGATGATGGTTACAGAACTCCTGTGGACGGCGCCGGAGCTGCTGCGCGAGGCGAGCGGGCAGGCGGTGCCGAGCGGCACGCAGGCGGGGGACGTGTTCTCCTTCGCCATCATCATGCAGGAGGTCATCGTCCGCGGGGAGCCATACTGCATGCTCTCGCTCTCGCCTGAAGGTATAACAAATCCTCTACCTCACTCTTGAGAGAGTCTTGCGTATTAGAGCAACTTATCTCTGTTATGTAATTAGATAGTCATTAACACCAATAATTTGTACTGTAAACAAATACAGGAGATCGGTCATCTTGGCGTTCATTGAGAGATGCCTCAATCCAGCAGTGGACGACTATAAGCTGATATGATGATGATGATGATGATGTATATAAATTTTGACTATTAGTAACACGTCGATCAATCTCTCAGAAAACATCAAAGGTTTATAAAATTTTAACTTTGAAATCAATAATTTTCAACAAGACATTACACACCTTTGCAGCAGCATAGCCTTTAATTTAAGAGTGGCACCTTATTACTCTCTTTGTTCCACCAGAAATTATAGAGAAGCTAACCCGTCCGCCACCGCTCATCCGACCGTCGGTGTCGATGGGCGCGGCGCCGCCCGAGGCCGTCAGCGTGATGCGGCAGTGCTGGGCCGAGCAGCCCGAGATGCGACCCGACTTCAACCGCTTATACGACATCTTCCGTCACTTGCATAGGGGAAGGTTAGGAATATAAATCATTAAATCGTTGATATATTTAAGTTATCTACGGTTAAAAACTGGAAACTACTTTGCTAAAGACTAAAATATAACTTGAATCTCCGATGTTGACCCTGGACTTTCTTGTTTCAGAAAAGTGAACATAGTGGATTCCATGTTTGAAATGTTGGAAAAATATAGCAATAATTTAGAAGAGTTAATACGAGAGAGAACGGACCAACTCGACATGGAGAAAAAGAAAACGGAACAACTCCTGAACCGGATGCTGCCCAGGTGTCCTAGAACCAGAGTTTATAATAAATATTAACTATTCATTAACTTTAAGATTTAAAAATAATTAAAAAATCTTATGAAGTCCATGTAACTTTTCAAGGTTGTATCAAAAATAATAACAGTTTTTTCAAAATATAAAGAAAACTATTTTTGTGAACTTATTAGATCTGTGGCGGAGCGTCTCATGCTGGGTCTGCGCGTGGAGCCGGAGGAGTTCGAGGAGGTGTCGATCTACTTCAGCGACATCGTGGGGTTCACCGCCATTGCCGCGCGCTCCTCGCCCGTGCAGGTGGTCGACCTGCTCAACGACCTGTACACCGCCTTCGACGCCACCATCGAGCAGTACCGCGTCTACAAGGTGGAGACCATCGGCGACGCGTACATGGTGGTCGGCGGGCTGCCGCTGCGCTGCGCCGACCACGCCGAGCGCGTCGCCACCATGGCTCTGCACCTGCTGCACGTGGCCGGCCGCCTGCGCGTGCGCCACCTGCCCGGCGCGCCGCTGCGCCTGCGCGTCGGCCTGCATACCGGGCCCTGCTGCGCCGGCGTCGTCGGCCTCACCATGCCGCGCTACTGCCTGTTCGGCGACACCGTCAACACCGCCAGCCGCATGGAGTCCACAGGCGCCGCGTGGCGCATCCAGGTGTCCGCCGCCACCGCCGAGCGCCTCGCCGCGGCCGGCGGGTTCCGTCTGCGCCCGCGCGGCCTCACGCAGATTAAGGGCAAGGGCGCCATGTACACCTACTGGCTGCTCGGCAAGGACGGCTTCGACAAGACGCTCCCCACGCCGCCGCCGCTCGAGTGAGTTTCACGAGGGAAGCCCCTGATTTCTCAGGCAATATATGTGCACTGTTTTCGGTATTCATATTAATATTTCATCGACACAGATCCGAGGAGGTCCTCTTCGAGGCGGACAGCGAGAACGACAGCGAGGCCAGCGAAGCGGTGGCCGCGGCCGAGGGCCACGTCCCTGGCGTCGAGCGGCAGCGGTCCGACCCCTCCCCTTCCACAGATAAATTCGGTAAGCCGGTGCCGGAGTCCCTAGGTTTTTTTTTTTTTTTTATGAAATAAGGGGGCAAACGAGCAAACGGGTCACCTGATGGTAAGCAACTTCCGTCGCCCATGGACACTCGCAGCATCAGAAGAGCTGCAGGTGCGTTGCCGGCCTTCTAAGGGGTAATAGGGGAGGGTAGGGAAGGGAATCGGGGAGGGTACGGAAGGAAATAGGGGTGGGTACGGAAGGGAATAGGGGAGGGTACGGAAGGAAATAGGGGAGGGTAGGGAAAGGAAAAGGGTAGGGGATTGGGCCTCCGGTAAACTCACTTACTCGGCGAAACACAGCGGAAGCGCTGTTTCACGCCGGTTTTCTGTGAGGACGTGGTATCTCTCCGGTCGAGCCGGCCCATTCGTGCCGAAGCATGGCTCTCCCACGTCACGTAGGTAGGTTCAGAAGGGCCTTACGGTGACTTAAAATTTACTTTGTTCGGCAGCGTGGCAGCGGTCGGGCGCGGTGTCGGCAGACAGCAGCCCGCCGGCGCTGGGGGCGTCGCGGTGCCGCTACCTGCGGTCGTCGGTGTCGACGGTGTGCGGGCCGGTGGAGGCGCGGCCGGCGGACCGCTGGGCGGCGGGCGGCGCGCGCGTGCTGCGGCGCCAGTGGTCGCTGGAGCGCGGCGACTCGTTGGCGGCGGCGGCGGCCGAGACGCCGGCGCAGGCGCAGGCCGAGCCGCTGGCCCTGCGCGCCCCACCCCCACGCCCGGCGCCGCCGCGCTACCGCACCCGCCGCGACACCACCTCGCCTGCGCCCCCCGCGGACCCTGCGCCCTCGTCTCTGCCCCCGTGACTCCGCTCCCCCCCGAGTCCCGAGTCTCGACCCTTCCCGACAATAATTTTCTGGTCGCGGCCGGGCGCCGGCTGCCGCGCTGTGTCGGCCGCGCCGCGTCCTAGTTGTGGTTCGATAGTGAAATTAGTCGTAGCTTGTGATGAACGATATTTTTTTTACAAATTCTTCAAATTAATTATTAGCCGTTAACGTCAAATGTATTTTTAAATTTTTCATCTAGGAAATAAAGAAAATATTTGATTCTAGAACTAGTGCTTATTATTTCAATTAGAGATTGAGATCCTATATTTTAACGATTGAACATTATCGGAAGGCTGAATGCGCCTTGTCGATAAAATTTAATGACAAACCATGAATGTCTGATGTGCTGTCAACACCGTGTCTCCTGTCCTCTAGTGAACATTACACACGCTTGAAGCTGGTGTTGTCTTCAGGCAGATGCAACATTTTCACGGTTCAGCGCCGCGGCCGTTGGAAAGGTAATTAGCATGGGGCAGTCGAGTTCTGGCGGCCGACGCGTGCGGACGTATCGTGCTACAGGATATTGTAGCTGTGTAAGCTCTACACGCGGTAGTCGTGAGTGATTGTGATATTATAGTGGTGTTGTGACTGGATCTGTACTGAACTGATTGTAAGTGCACGTATGTAGAAGTTTTATACGGTCTTAATTGCAAAGGTTGGCAAAGCACATATTACTCGTATAAGTGACGACTTTACTACCGAAACTGCAATGCAATTTGCAAGGATATTGCTACAGATGAAACAAAAATAATTGTAACCGTTTAAAAAAGTGAAGCTATTGTAACACTGCAAACTACATTTTTTGTTACAAAGTATGCGGTATGCACTTATGAGTAATTCCTTTTGACTCTACATCGCGAATTGTAAAATTTTAAAAGGATCCATATATATATAAGCTAAAAGAATAAAATCGTAATGGATTAAGTATACATCATAAGTGTAATTAAATTTACAAATGATGCTCTCACTTCATATTATAAACAAACTCTACAATTATGTAAGTTATAGAGCATCGTTTCGTTTTAATTAAGTACAACATGAAAGTACATAACATTTTACTTTACTACCAGCTGTCCTGCAGTAAAAAGGGCTGCTCAATTTGTTGGTAGCATTTGATGCACACATCATGATTCATGAATTATGATGAACAAGAAAAGTCGCCTAAAGTACCCACAACATCAGCTTTCATCCACTAGTCCCCGCCAAAAGCAGTTTGTAGTTTTTGCGAAAACAAATATTATAACAAAATTACAAATTATTATCCTCTTAATATTATTTTAGAGCAATACATACTTAGACCATTTCCAGTATTTTCTATATAGGTGGATGGAGTACAGTAAGCTAGTGGTAGAGCTAAGTTCGAACAATCAGAGCGTGGTTTTGACACACATGCTCGTTCATATTGTTTCAACTTTATATCCGAAGATTTTTATAACGTAATATAAAACATCTACATATTTATCATTATGAGCTTTTTGACTTCTATTTGCCTTGTCTGCCATGTGATGTAGAGAAGGCTTCAAGTGAATACTTACCCTATTAGTCTATACTCTAGAACCGAAGTGACAAGAACTCTACAATCTCTACAACGTTCTGCCATGTAAAAAGTATAGTAACAACTTAAAATATTAAAATACCTAAAATATTTAATTTATACAGACCAGCTGAACGTAAACTTTTGATGACTTTCATTATTATGAGTCATTTTGTTTATGTTTAAAATTATAGGCCCCTTTGCGCCTGTCTGGGTTCAACTTAATATTGGATTTCATATTATGATTTATGAATAATATTATGAATCATGATATCTTACATTATAAATATTCATGCTATATTTTGAAAAATTAATAACTAAAGGCCAGTGGGCCCACCCTCACAAACTCACGTGTTACAAAGTATACAAACATATAAGGTGTACCTCAGGTGACAATTAGATGATGCTACTAACAATACTGCAAAAGTAATTAGGCCCAGAATCCAGATGAATCTAGAACCTTCAAAATGACAGCTAAATTATGTTTTTTTATTTGCCAAACAATAGCTAAGAAGTCTCAGAACTAGCAGCTACAATTTGTACAGTATGTCCAGAATTACTTTACCTCTGACATGGTATTTATGATGACGACATAAGGATCAATATTCAAGTAAAATAGAAGCCGGACAGTATGACGGGGGCATCTTCGGACCTGTCGCGCACGCTCCAGCGGACACCAGGAAGCGGGGGGTCACGGCTGTGCCCCTGTTGCTTGTTGCTTGTTGTCTCTAACTACGCCCCCTCTATTCCTAATACCAGGCAAAGGTAGTTGTCGTTAGTTTGTTGTAATTGTATTATTATTAGATTGTGTTAACAATAATAATCTAGTATGTTTGGTAGGTATCTAAATTGTAACATCGTTAAAAGGGCGATCGTACTACAGGTACAACATACAACTCTACAATATTCAATTAGGATCTTAACATTGTCATTGCACCTTGCACACACAACATATATTTAATTGGGCTTACTAACAAACTAAGCAAATTTTCAGCTAAGTAGTAGTCTGTGATAATCCGTCCACGCGTATACCTATTTGTCTTAAGAATCCAAGAAGTAGAACGAACAAACTAGAATTCTACACGTTTGACATGTGTTGACACGTAGATTTTTTGGAACGAATAGGACAAATCAATCTTACGATATGTACCCATCATCATCAACAACTACAAAACCAACAATGAATGTGAGCGAGAGGCACCAGCTGACCGCCTTCCCCGCTTCGCCGCGCGCGCCAGTCGCTCGGAACCGACGACGTCCCGTAGCGGTCCTAGCAAGAATACAGAAGGATTTAAATAGTTACCCAAGCTTGTGTGAATCTATAGCACCGTATTAATAAACCACTTTTACCACCAAGGTTATGCTCAAAATCATCTTTAGGACGCTGTCTTAAATGCTTATCATGTATGAAGTGACTGTGCAGTCAAGATAATATTATGTTAATTAAGACTTGAGCGCAGCTGTTTCTTGAGTGTGGTCAAACCTTGACTTAAGTGCTCTATGTTATAATTTGTTATAGATATCAAACTAATAAAACACCACCATTAAAGATACTTCATGCGTAGAAGCTAAGATTGGTTTTGAGTAAACGTGTACTAATATGTATTCTGTGGTGAGAGATGAGAGCGGTTTATTAATACGCGCCTAGGACCTTATTTCTACATCTTTCATTCAATCCTGGCAACAGGCAAGCATATTTAAATAAATTTTAGGCTGCAGACTGCAGTCAACCATATTATATGACAAACCTAACCTATAGACTATTATGGTTAAATGCTACATTTCCGTAAACACGATTTGCTCTTTTGGCCAAGTAAGTATTTTCAAATAGTTTTTGGGTCTCCCAAAGGAAGTCAGAAGTCGATGTCACTAAACTAATTGACCAGTCACCAGTATTCATATAGTGTATACCTAATTGTAATTAGCTGATGATGATCTGTAACAGTAAATCACACGTTATGTAAACGTTAGCACATCGCAGCGAGCGGTGAGTGTACCGTTTGTCTCGGTATGTGTTGCTTCATCCCAAGCACTGGACACTGCTGAATACTGCAAGAACAATTATTATTAATCATTAGGTACAATAATAAATCATTAGGTAGAATAATAATTCTCGAAAACAAAATATATATAATAATGTGATTACTGATTAGTGATTACCATACACTTTGCTAATATTATTATGTCTTTCTAGCGATTCTTATGTCACTTGACAATGAAATCTGAAAAGCTTGGAAATCACAATATACATTATGTGTATGGGATTGTATGGATATGGTCTTTGTTCTGAAATTGCTTCATTGTACGCTACTAGTTGGTCGTGGCTGCTCTACAATAATAATTACACGTTCACTCCTTCCGACTAAAATATAGCAATCTCTGAATATAAAAGTCTATAAGATGATACCAAATTATTTAAATAAGTATTTACATAACCTTGCACACTTGAATCGTACTATTTCAACACACGCCGGTCGCCGGATCAAAATAACGAGTAGTCGTGATTTTATGTTCCGTGAAATGATCACTTTCTCGTGAGATTAGGACTCGGGTGCTCACGCGTTTAGATATAGAAGTCTTATCATCCACCATCTGAGCAGCAGTGGGCAGCCGCGGTGGCGCGGGCGCCGCATCAGCTGCGTCGAACAAAGCCGCATGCAAATGACAGAAAGCGAAAACAGTCCCGCTCAGATATTACTACGCTTTCTAAACAAAGCTTACCAGAGATTCGGTAACAGAATAATTCGCTATTGTATTACATTAAATGCTAAAGTATGGAAAGTTTGGTCAGTTCCGCTAAGGCTGTGATAACAAATCGAAAACCGCCTGAGATAATTACGTTTAAATAAAACAATAATTATGGAGAAACATTTCTTTTTTTACTGCAATTTAGATAGAAGTGAATTAATGTAGAGTTGCTACCATCATTATCTTCTTCTACAATTATTCATGTACTAAAAATGTTTACTTTGGCACAGGTTTTAGTTTTTGAAAATAAACGGTTCCTCTATGGTAGATATAATATACACATTACACATATACTTTCAAAAGCTAATCAAATTCACAGACTAAAATAATGTAAACTATATATTTCTACATAGTACATTTACATACAACAATAATATGTTAGCTGATACCGATCTGGTGAAATGTGCAATCCGAGCCCGCGTGCACACAGCTCATTCTCAGTATCATGTTACACTTTACAATCACTTGCTACCTGTTCTGTAGGCGCTGTCAGTTTTAGTCTAAATAATTCCTACAGCCTACAAAGACAAAAGATTGAGAGAAGATGTTGTGTCCTCTGCCACAGATTACTAAACAGAATACAACGTAATTAACCTCTGGTTGACTTTAAGGACTTCAAAAGGAACTGTAAAGAGCCACACTCACAGACATAGATCAAGATCTATGTCTGTGGCCGCACTTAAAGATAGTATACTATAGAAGTTAGTTTTAATTCAATGAAGATTTTTTACAATATTTTCTGTTAATTTAAAAGAATATCACACGAATTGTATGGACGTTGGGTGATGACCTTTAGGGAGATCGCTGGGTCTAAGTGAGTCATGCCTGTTTTCACCAACGGTCTCCTCGCAAAGTATTCCCTAGCGATCTTTGCGGGTCAAATATCTCTTAAAACAAACACATGAAAAAATTAATGTTTTGCAAAAGTTCTTACGCCCTAAGGATGAACGTGACACACAAAAATTCGTGAATCTTGAAGGATATGTATTATGTACCCTTAATGGCCGCTACCACTTAGCGTTAGGAGGCGGTTGGAGAAAACAGGCATCAGATATCTAAAATGTATAAAATTTGTGATAAAGTTTCGTAAGCGCTATAACGAAGCGTTGCCGAATCCGAAACATTTTTGGTTTCAAACTTTGCCCTACCTACTAGAAATTATGGAATGAATGCGTCTTGCCTAAAGGGCCTGCTATGGCGAAGTATTCAAGAAGTTGGGTGGAAGAACTAAGAACATTATGTCCGTTTCAGGGTTGCATCCAGCGTTACAGGGCAACGTGATTGAGGGTGCCTGTGCGGGGGACGTCGGTGTGATGTTGGGGAAGCGGTAGCAGCATGGCCGCGCTGCTCGGGCTGGCGGCGCTGCTGCTGACCGCCGCCTCGGCAAACAGCCAGGGTAAGTGCCCTTTTGAGTAGCATAAATATTCCACAAGGGCTCGTACAATGGATTGCCTTCGCGATACAACACCGCAACGGTGTTTTGAGGCTTGGCACTAAAGCCTTAAGTAGAGCTTTATTCAGTATTAAGGCATTAGGCATTTGATGTAAATGAAGTCGGCTAAGTTGCGAAAGTCCAATCGTTTATATATTTTAATTGACACTAATGATTCCCGTTATGGCGATATTATGGTATGTGGTAGGCTTTCTGTTGTATAGTATTACTTAATCGGAAGTATTTACATAACATAATCAAAAGCATCTAATTAACTATTATATCTTATACTTGTCAATTAAATGCCATACATTATCTCATTTTATATACGTGCACTGACCGCTGTGCTGTAGTTTAATTAACAAACGAAAGTTGTACATAAAGAAAGTTGTAAGAACAAAACGGAAGCAATATTGTAGATAACATAACGATGTGGTTTATCTTTCCTTTATAATTTGCTTGCAATATTTCGTCGTGACATAGGTCAGGTATTAAATAGCAAATCACTACAATAAAATTCTAATATAAACGGAAACCTTACGAACTATAAAGCACTTTAAAATTAATTTAAAATAATAGTGTACAGCATAACATAAAAACATGTAACGTGACGTCGTCGTATCACGCGGTGTCACGCTGCACGCTACGCGCCCGCAAAAAACGGACGTGTATGATATACCGTAGTCCGTTACCTTTGTTTTTGAATAAGAACACTGGCCGATAGAGCGTGGTAGCACAATTTTCCGTGAAAAGTGTGCTCCATTGAAACTTGGCGGTTGGCAAACTCAACTAAAACAATAATGACTATTGGCACCTTCGAATTCGTGCTCCACCAAACGGAAAGATCCTCAATAGATAATTTCAAAGATGCTATTCAAGATGCCTTGAAGACATAAATCACACCAAAAACATTTCCCATTATATTCCTAGCCTAATCCGACAGCACAATGCATTTATCTACAAAAAGCCTAAGATTTATAAAAGCCGGTCGAGGCAATTAGTAATCACGACAGGTCAATGTAACTGACCCCCCGGCGAACACCCCCTGGCACCCCCCTGCCGGCCGTTCACTCCAAACAAAGGGGTCACTACCGCCCAGTGCCTTACAGGTTGAAATATGACTGGTAGTTTACATGGCTATCTACACGTGCGGACTGTAAGCCGGGGCGAGCCTTTTAATTTGCTTGCGAAACTTTAAGAAACATTAATGAATTGATGAAAGGGCCAGAAAGTCTCAAACAAAGGGTTTTATCATCAAAGATTATTATTATATATATTAAGTATTGAGATAGTTAAATAATTACTTTCCTTTGACTTGGGGCTTCCGGAAGAGAAAATTATTTTTCCCTTAATTATTTATACACTGGATGACATCGAAAATATTTTTATCCCGGGACTCAAAGTATTAACATACCAAATTTCGGGAAAATTGATTCAGTGGTTTAGGCGTGAAGAGGTAACAGATGGATAGACAGGCAGACAGACACATTTTCGCATATATAATAGTAGTCCGAATAGAATCGAAATTCATCAAACTTGTAATTTTATTATAATACTTTGGTACGGAACCCTGAGGTGAAACAATAGAGTCGATCACAACGACCTGCGCCGTGCTAAATTGGTTGCAGTCAACAAAAAATATTATTATGCATTGTTTCAGTATTGTGCAATATGGCACCACTTACACAATAACACACACATGTATGTATATATGTATGTGTCAGAGCTATATGTGCATGTGTGCTATACCTGCTCGCGTTTACAAATAGAAAGTGTTCGGTCTCATAAAATTTGCTCCTAGATTAAAATTTTCTATAATTTATTTTTAGATTACATCTATTTTAACTTTTCAAGCCATTATGTGTAAAGCTTAAGTAAAAGTTGGTGCTAAGAATGAGCCGACAATACAAGGGCTAGGTTTCCTTCCCTACAACTTACAAGTTTCCTTTAATATTTCATTTACACGGTTGTAGAAATCAGCGGCTATATTACCTGTCAGGATTGTTTGTATGTTTCTACAACCAGCACCTAAAGGTGTACAAAGACATACCATCGCAGTGCCAAAAACGAGTGCGTAACGTCCGCGTGAGGCAACCGACCGACAGACCGACAGACCGAATACGGCTTTCGACCGATTGTTATAATTGTTATGTTTATGTAAATGTAATGGGCGCTATCCCGGGTGACGGCGTTGCGCAGGCGCAGCCGGATGACCGGTGCCCACCCCGTGCCCGGTGCGAATACGTCCCTGGTTTAACACCGTACCTGTCATATTAGATTCGCACCCATCCGGTATACGACTATTAAATTAATAGATAGGTTTAGGTTAGGTAAAGTGAAATTTTGCCCGAAGTACAGTCAAATAGCAAATCCTACTGTGTATTATTTATGAAATAAAAATTACCACTGAAAATGTTTGAAGTAACGAAGAAAAAGAATCTAAGAATATTTTTACATTTCCGTAATAATACGGCCTTTTTGACAACAACCTGTAGAGTCTATTATTATGTTTAGTGATGTAGTCGTGGACTAGTCACAGATCTATGATCTGGTGACGTCATCATGGTCTTCCGAACAACCCTGACCGACTGAAGATCCTTTCCGCTTCCTGTCAGTACTTACGATATAATTCACCGTGCATTCTCGAAATATCTCTTGCCGGATAGACTTAATTACATACCGAAAACAATGTACGGTCAATGACTTTTAGCTACATTTAGCCTTACAATAAGGTCAACTTAGGACTTAACCTAAAATTAAAAAATTAATATTTAAAACAAACCTGAAACTTTACGCCGAATATGGGCAGAGATTATTGAGCTTTTGGACGGCTATCGAAAACTGTGTATATTTTTACGAATAATTTATTATTCGTAGGTTTATTTGTACCAATTTTTTCTGTAATTTAATATCTATAGAATTTAACTAGCAAAATTTAATCACAAATTCAATTTAAATTGTACAGTTACCTACCTCAAAATACATTTAAAGTTACCTACTCCTGCAGTGCCAAACAAGTATACAACCCCTTTTTTGTTTTATTAATAGTTACATTTTGCCCACATTTATTTATTATACGGGATGAAAACACATCTTTCCCGGGAATACCAGACTCATCAAAATGTAATGGTTATAGAGTGAGTTAATAGAGACACACTTTCTCAAATTAGTATGGATAAACATACAAATTGACTGATTAACCACGTAACCTATACTATTAACTGCCTTTAAACTACTGACAGTTTGTTAATGAGTCATTGAGAACAATATAAGTACAGTCGGTAGCTTCTCACGGATAGCATTCTCACTCCGTACTCTATCAGACCATTGTCTGATAGAGTACGGAGTGTAGATCAGATACAAGACAATGTATCGGGTGGGCCTTCACGGCAGACGATCACTTAGCACCTGCCACTTAACCGACACTTAAATTGAATAACATTAATTAAATGTTAAAGATATAAAAGGTTGGTAAGTAAGACTAAATCTTACATAATAAATATTGCTTGTACGTAGATACTGTATACATAATAATATTCTTCAGTATTCTAAAATGTTCTAACCTTAACAACATAATTAAAAAGCTAGAAATAGAGCTTAAGGTCTATTTCTTTGCAGAAATTCAGCGGAGAATGTAACTTGCCCTCTATTTCGTTAGGTAATAACTAATAAGTAACGGATTGGGTAAATAGGATTATCTAGTTATTTATCAAACCTTTGCTAACCAGTGAGCGAGCCGATAGTGACGAACTACAGTGAAGAAGACTTAAAAGCACATCCGTTTTATAACAAAAAAAATGTTCGAAATTGGCCCAAATTGGCACGAGCAGTCGTCTTTTCAAACTGTTCTTGTAGGGGGTTAAAATAATAATATAATATTATATTTATGGACGCTCTTGTCTGGCCCCGTACTAAGTACCTGAAGGACTTGTGTTACAAGTACCAATCAACGGAAATATGTTTTATACTTTTATACTATACATAATATATTTAAGATTTTTATTATATCGTACACATATTTAATACACATCCAAGACCCAGGAACTTTTGAACAACTTTTATTTCCGTCGGCGGGATTCGAACCCGAATCTACCAATAGCCCACCAATTGAGTCACAGAGGTTGTCACAATATAAGCTACACACTTGTAACTTCCCTCGTAACTCGTATCGTAGGAATTCATATTGCTCTTGTTTACAATCTGTCCCTATAAACTACGAGTATCTTATGTCATACACCGACCACCGTTTACCATTGACATCTCATTTTCCTCTTCAAAGTTTACGACATCCGTAGTGACCGGTCCATCATCAATATCTCGCTCATTATCACCGTCACGTAACTGAGGATGCTGGGCAGGTTAATGTGAATTATCGCTGCAAATCGATACCGTGTAATTGCCCCTTACGTAATAATTATGCAAATTCTTGCAAAACCTGATCATGAACGTTATTAATTTTTACCCGACTAGAACGGCCTAAAGGAAGGTTTTCTAGCAAACCATTGAACCGCTCCTAATAAATAAGGATGTTAATAGATTTCTAATAACAGCGTAGCAAAGGCTAGATAATTTCAAATGTAGGTTGTTGGGGAAAAACTATAATCCCCCCTCAACTTGGGGGGATTATAGTTTTTCGTTGATTTATTAACTTTGTAATATTGTATTGTCTTTTAAATAAAATAGGCTATCGTCAACTTCGAGTTGGCTGTTTGCGCGGCTTCATTCGTCGAGCCGATTAAGTTTCCGTAACAGTGGCCTACTTCGCAAGAAGTCAGAATTTGCAATTAACAAAGTTTCGAGTCTCTTTAGAAAGTCCTTTAATATTTATTTGTGCTGTTTTGTAGCTATACTCATTGTTAAAATTTAAAAATATAGATATTTCTATCAAAATATTTCATACGTTGATATTTCATACGGATCAAATTAAACTCAGAATAGTATGACGACGAAAGTAATGCGGTAATGTAAAGTAATAACGGCGTACAAGGATGTGGCTGTGTGACCGCCGCCGTTACCGACCATTCAGAGTTATTTTACATCTGGCAGGACCTTATAACAAACAACTTAAAAGTCATACTTAAAGTTACTTTGAGGTAAACCAACGACGGGCTGTGTAGGGTGTACAGGAAGTGCGCTTGGTGTGCGCCCCCACACATAATAACCTCAAAAACAAAAAGTTCTAAGAAGGATACCAATTAAATTGCGTATTTACGATAAATAACTATTGATGTTTTTTTAAAGCAAATATTAATAAATATCTATATATTTAACAGTATCTAAATTGTAACATGCGTTTACTCAGTTCCATTTCCAAATTATTGTGGTAACAAATCCGCAAGTTTTAGTAGAGATCTTTTACAATATCTAAATCATCGTATATAAATTGATGTACAGAAGTATATTTTATATTATTAAAATGTGTGTTTTCAAAATGATATATTATTTACCCTTCGGCGTCGTTCGCGGTGAATATTAAATGTAGGAAATGAGGGTTCCAGATTTATCGCTCTACCATCGCTGCCCCGCACGTAGAGTCCGACGCACCTGTTACCTGACCCATACAATTCTGTTTTGTTAATTTTATTATTTTGAATATGTATGAATCATTAAACTATCGGTATTATAACTGATGTTTTCCAAAAAGGAAGATATTGAAAATATATAAACTTGAGTGAAATTACACGATGACAAACTTATAAAACAGGGTCCAATTCTCATCGTACAGAAACAATTCGAGGCGTGTGGTCGGTAACACATTGCACCATTTTTCCACTGACAATGAATATTATACTCAAGAATTATTTATGTCTTGTAATGTTACAATGTAAGGATACATGTGAATCAGTCTTGAAGTCTTGAAATACATGCTTTTAGTAGAACAAAATATATAACATGTCTCGAGCAAGTATTTCATGTTCTAACGTATGTTTGTGAACTAGGCGAGCCGGCGCTGCCCGTGTTGGCCCTCGCCCTCCGCTCCCGGGGTAAGTCGCAGTGGACTTGTGTAGTAGATGTTGTATTAGAATATAATAAAAAAGGTGATACCGAACTAAGCAACAAAACGTAGCGACGCGACATAAAACGACAGTTCTATGGAACTTCGAAGCAGCGTAGTGTCGCTTAGTATCGTCTCGCTTTTAATTGGTCGTAATTTGTATTGCATACGTTAGTTCCGAGAGCGTACTTACTGGTAGATATCAAATCCCGTATATTTTTGATATATGTAATTTCGCTGTCGAAACAGCGAATGCATTTCGAATAAGTACATCTGCAGTGCAACAGCTCATATTCTGTAGTGAATTAGGGTTAGCGGTATTAAAGTTGTGCGACAGCGAATGAATTAAGGCACATCTACAATTCTACACCTAATGTTAATCCACTTGCATACAATTTCATATCGTACTTTCACAATGCACTGTACAACACAAAGCTACCTTTAAATGTTTAATGATTTTATAGCACATTAATTTTATAATAATATATATAAATTTAATTTCATATTTAAAAAAAAAAACCTAATAACCTTCAAGGCTCAAGCATAACACTAGAGAATCTTATATCTTTAATCGAGCAATTCTTGTATATATATAATTGGAATCTCAGAATCGGCTCCAACGGGTTTCGGGGGCGATAAATCGATCTAGCTAGGAATGATTTTTAGAAAATGTCATTTTATTCGTGTTTTATCGAATACCGAACAAAGCTCGGTCAAATAGCTAGTTAGAAATAATTTGGAATAAATGTACTTTGAGTCCTGGAAAAGGAGCACAGCCTTCGACGAGGAAAACTTATGATTGTCGCGCTAAACAAGAGTCCATACTTCCATACTAATATTATTTATACGAAAGTGTGTGGTATGGAGACACTTTGAGTCTCAGGAATGGACATAGGATAGTTTTTATCCCGGAAAAATGTACGGTTATGGTGAAACAGTAGAGTTGCAGGCGTCATCTAATATCTAAATAAACGAAATAACAGCTCACAAGCATAACGATCGTGTGAATTTTGAAGATGATCCGGCGCGGCTCACGAATTTGGAGAAAGTGATGAAAGTGCGGCGTAATAGAGTATTATGTTACAGTTCCGGTGTACTAACTGCCAACTACCAGACACCAGTGTTCGTGATATACACGTCTCGATCGTAAAACACATTATTATAGTACTTAAATACAGCTCAAACATTGTAGTTCGAGAGGTCAAAACCGCACAGTGTAATGTACAAGCATTTTGTGTTCTATAGACATAAAGCAATTATAAAGAGAAAGGTACTATATTGTATATCAATAAACTATATAGCCAGTTTTATTTTTCAAAACTTATCAAAACATTAAAATTATTGCTCAGCTTAAATACTTTGAAGAACATTTTTCGCGAGATGAAAAAAGTAGAGTCAACTTGATACGTTGAAATATTCATGTTTACATTCACACATTAAAGTGAATATGAAAGTAACATTTTAAATTTTACATGGAAAAGAATTTAATTTAACTCCAAGTGCCAAATGCGATAGGGAAAATTTGTTTGTTCAGCCCTCCAACCTGCCGCCCGCTTCGCCGATCTACTTCAAATATAATTCTAGATAGAGCTTAATATTTTCAAGGCAAAAAAGGTTAGAAGTTTTATCATTCAATATGTTTTTGTTTACTTACAATTATTATTATGATGATCATTGATCACTTACGAATTAGGATTAGGTTTATGAGATTTCCTTACCCTAAAAAGTGGATATAAACAATAGGAATTTTATAAATTAAATATTGTAAAAAAGGCAAAACAAGTTTTACTTCTTAAATAAAGCTGATACGGTACAAAATAATAAATTAGATAGCGTATTTTTACAAGCAGTTAAAGGTTGAACAGTATACCATTATTATATCACCGTTATGGCGGTTATAATATATCATCCGGGATTGAGTTATAACCAAACCTTTTTGTTATAACTTAATCCCAGAAAACATAAATGTGACGCAGGTGTAAAACCAAAGGGTCCCTTCCCTTTCCCCGTGCAAATCAATTTGAACCGTGACTGCCACATTTAGAGCTCAATTTTGTTTCATCAGTTCTGGTCTACATTTTGTAATTCTTTTTATGTTCAATTTCATAGTCCGTATTAATTGCACATTTCTTTATAGAGCATGTAATTAATTGTTACCTAATTGTTTTTGATATTTCGCTGTCACAATATGCTATGGTAACACTCAAATTACAATCAGGTGGAGACTATAATTTAGAAAACGATACTTAAGCTTAGTAATTGTCCAGTGAAGCTAAATGTAAGCTTTTTGAAAACTGATGACTCACTGTAAAAATAGCAAAAAACGAACTTACATAATATTATTATCGTAACCAAAATATAATATTGTATACTATTACGAAAATAAGATACATATTTGTATTACATTCAACGACATTATCCCCCTTCTGAATAAGGTTAATGGTTATCGATCATGTTATGTATTTGTGTCGAACAATTGTCATTCATTCAATAATGAAATGATGATCCGTAATACGATTGTGGGGCAGAAAACTACCCGTCATGTGCAGTCAGCGGTATGTAAGCTAAGTAGAACATCAATGGGTATTGGTTGACATAAGTTCTAGTTTATTTATCATATTTGTTATTATGATGTATATAATATTATATTCTTGATCCTACGTCTTAGTTACTTAGTTACTAGCTGGACTAGTAGATATTATGTTATTGAACTTATGCCTGAGTTAATTTTGTAGCATTGCACTCGTAGACGCTTATTAGTTAGTTAGTAGTGTAGTTCTAATAAAAATAAGTTAAAACCATTCTTGATAATAATATTTAAACATTGGGAATCAATACGAAATTTTAGCAAAACAATCAGTGCTCACACGTACGTAGTGACGGTTAATAATTGATTTCAGAAGTCGCATAATTTGCGCCGATCTGACAATAATCAATTAATTATTAACTTACATTCAATGCAGTTGTTTTTATGTCCCAGCGATCCAGGACAGCCGCTGCTACCTGATGAATGGCGGCGCCGTCGAGAGCTTTTTCGTCAGCGAGGACACGCCCGTCGGCAGTGTTATCGGTCAGTATATTATACCATATATAGATTAATATTATTAGATTCATATAGTTCTGTGAGTTCAGGATTAACCTTAACGGATTACTACAAAAACGAGTTGTTGTCTTCGCCGTTCTTGGCCCCATCCCAGTTCTCGTATCTTCCCAGAACGGGACAGTCTTAAAGATCGTACTGAGATTCATGGTAAAAGGATTGAGTCCCTGATTCTTTGTCGTAGTAGTATGACGAAAATAATGGTATGATGAATTATATCAATATCATCATAATATGAATACGCGAACGAAAAACTTTGTAACCCTTTTTACGAAAAATGGGGAAACGTAGGTGCATGAAATTTTGCACTGTTATAGTTTATATATTGAAATTATGCTTTTATCATACATTTTTTTAACAAATAAAACATTACACATACTACAACACACACACATGAGAAATGACAGATTTTTGAGTATATACGAGTTACACTCTTTTATTTATGGTTGAAGTCTGTTGACAACAAGTTGACAATTTGAAAATGGATTATAGTTTTTTATTGAGATAATATTAGACAATGCTTACACGGTCAGTCTGAGATCAGCTAAGTCCCAGAGACAATAGTCAAAATTATTTTTTACAAAATATAGGTAGTAGTTCTAATGTCGTTGAAACTAAGGTCGAATTTCGACCATAGGGCGATCTCTAGTTCATATAATTCACCATTATAAAGACGTGTCTGCTGTCTAGTATCTATTGAGAAAGCGTTCGTTCAAAACTAGATGACGATAACCTGTTAGCGACGATAGCTCAATGATTGTTAAATTCCAGGCACTCTGAGCGTGAACGGTTCACCGGGCGAGGATGGGGACATCACGCTGCGGGTGCAGGAGCGCGGCGCGGCGGTGGACATCGCGCCCGGGTCTAAGAACATCACGTTGCGGCGCGCGCTCGACCGCGAGGAGCGCTCCGGGCCCGCCAGCGTCTACATCAACGTGCGCTGCGATAGGCGGCATACTACTGACCCGGTGAGAGTTAACCCTTTGTAAAAATATCCAGAGGGTAATCTGAACATAAGTTTTACCGCCGACGAAATTGAAATGTTAATATTGCAAATTAAATGTAAAACGTGGAAGTTGCCAAAAACTTATTTGTTACTAAATATTATAAATAGTCTCTCATCTATCTCTATTCGCCAATGATTGTATAGTGCCTCGAGAGATTAATGGCAGTGGCTCTATATTGTCACTCAATACCTATGGATAGTGGACACTTTAGATATTATGAGCATACTCCTAAAAAAAAATAGAATTATTTTAGCGAGCGTACGAACGAATAAATGATATTTTTTTATGAAATAAAACGAGCAAACGGGTCACCTGATGGAAAGCAACTTCCGTCGCCCATGGACACTCGCAGCATAAGAAGAGCTGCAGGTGTGTTGCCGGCCTTTTAAGAAGGAATAGAGTAATAGGGGAGGGTAGTGATGAAAAGGGAATAGGGGAGGGTAGGGAAGGGAATAGGGTAGGGGATTGGGCCTCCGGTAAACTCACTCACTCGGCGAAACACAGCGCAAGTGCTGTTTCACGTCGGTTTTCTGTGAGAACGTGGTATTTTTCCGGTCGAGCCGGCCCATTCGTGCCGAAGCATGGCTCTCCCACGAATAGCAGCGAATGTGCTCTTAGAGTTCATATGAACTGTTCCAGAGCTTCGTGATCCCAGTGTCGGTGCGCGTGTGGGACGTGAACGACAACGCGCCGGCGTGGGCGGGGGCGCCGTACCGCGCGCGCGTGTCGGAGCTGGCGGCGGTGGGCACGCGGGTGCTCAGCGCGCCCGCCACCGACCCCGACCAGCCCGGCCCGCACGCCACCGTGCGTTACAGCGTGCTGCCTGGACCGTACTCTGTAAGTTGATCCCGAGTACAGTCAAAGAAAATGATTCATAAGCAGATGGTAGACACACCAAAGATTTGGTTGGGTTACATAAACAGTCAATTCCAAGGTAGCTCCTCTCTATCTATCTCTATATCTGTCAACAAATACAATAAACCCGCTTCTGCATCATGCACAATACATCGCAAATCTCCTAATAACTACGACAAGCTTTAAACCTAGCTATGGTATAAGTGGGATGCTCTATACTTCAAGGAGATCAACATCCTAAAGTTGCAAAATACTGATTATGATTAAATCAAATCAAATCATTTATTTCGGGCATCAGAGGCCCATAAAACAAATACCTTAAAACTAAGCTAACATATATATTTTATATATTATACTTAAAAACTAACACTGTCACGTTTTGCCGGCGACATGACTGGCTTCGTTCCGAAGTCTCCCTCGGAACCTCCGGTAAACGACATCCATCGGCCAGAACTCCGGCGCCTCGAAAGTCGACAGAAGATGTGTCGGTACTCTCACCACAAGGGAGCTTAAGTTAACCTTGTGGCCAGACTGCAGACGCTCGACCCTCAGGCGCAGTGACGTCCTCTTCTAGATGTAGTCCACGACGTATTAAACACTAGACGTCCCGCGCGGCTTCGCCCGCGTAAATTAGGAATTTTACAGAAACCGTACATTTTCCCATAAAAAATATTTCCCCCGTTTTTCCCACATTTTCCTGAGTTTCTTCGGTCGTATTAGCGTGATAATATAATATAGATTATAGTCAAATAGATCATTTATCGAGTAAGCTCGATAAATGATCTATCTAACACTGAGATAAGTTTTTAAATCGGACCTGTAGTTCCTGAGATTGACGCGTTCAAGCAAACATACTCTTTAGGTATATAATATTAGGTCGGTATAGATTTTTTTTAATTATCGCTTGACAAACTCGAGTCTCGATCTAAAAGACTATGAAATGGTATAATATGGTAGTGATGATGATAATGATCATGACGAATGTAATTTGCATAGTAGCATATGCTTTTTGTTCTTAAAACAACGCCGAAACTCTCAAACTTGTATCTATAAAGAATCAGGAGTTCTCTCAGCACTTTCCGAACCACGGTATATCAGGTATATCTCGGTGCAAAATCTTACTTGTTGGTAGCATATGCTTAGAATACTTCTCACGAAACCGAAGTCACCACATGTTTCCCTATAAGTTGTGAGGAGTTCCCTCGATTACTTATGGATCCTTCATCAGATCACCACTTTTGTGAATATAATACCAAATTAGGATGATACCCTATATGCCAAAACAAAAATTTTGAAAATCGGTTTACAAACGGCGGAGTAATCGTTGAATATAAGAAAACGAACATAACACCTCCCCCATTTTGAAAGTCGGTTAAAATTGTAGCCTATGTGTTATTCTGATGTATAAGCTATATTATTGTAAAGTTTCATTAAAATCCGTTCAGTAGTTTTTGCGTGAAAGAGTAACAAACATCCATACATCCATACATCCACACATCCACACATCCATACATCCATACATCCATACATACATACATCCAAACAAACTTTCGCCTGTATAATATTAGTAGGATGAGATGACTGCCACTAACAATACGGGTTCCTTTAGTAACGACCATGGTTTATTAATCTAGTGTCTGTGATGTATGGTCGTATTTTTAACTGCACCTTAACATTTCCAATTCTAGGACCTCGTTGGTTTCGCGAGCGAGCTGGACAGCACGGTCGTGGTCCGGAAGCCACTGGACTTCGAGAAGGTCCGCAACTTCACGGTGACGCTGCGGGCGGCGGACGGCGGCGCGCCTCCGCGGGAGAACCTCACCACGCTGCGGGTTGACATCATGGACGCCGACGACCAGAACCCGCGCTTCTCGCACGATCATTACACCGCCGTGCTGCCGCCTGATGCTGTTGAGGTGATTATGCAATAATGAGTTCTCTTGATATACCTAGTTACCTACTACGGCGAGCTCTTACTATGTTCACAGTACATTCTTGAGATATCTTGGAGATTTTCCAATATGGTTCAGTCCTTCGTACATTAAAATATTATGCTTTCAAAACTGTTTTAAATGCTTCATAATGTAGGAACCCCCTGTATCAAGTTTTTTACAAACAATAATCTTCTTACAACCATAAGATACAGCTCTTTAAGGTGTTCTTACGTTCGACAGGGCACAATACTCGAGACATCGCCCGGGCCGATATCAGCAGTCGACCAGGACCTTGGCATCAACGCTCCCCTTTACTACGAGGCGCGGGTGGAGGGGGCGAGCGGTGAGGTGACGGGGGAGGGGGAACCCCTTCTTCGTATGGACAGGGACACCGGCCGCGCTGCCGTCACACGACGACTGCTGACGCAGACGCTGCCGGTCACTGTTGTTATTAAGGTCAGTTTACTTAGGTGCTGATTTGACTGTAGTACGAGTAAGAAGTAACTTTGGCTATATAAACACGGTTGAAACCAGCAAGATTAATACTAAAGCCTCAGTCCTGTTTATGAGATGGCAGTAGTCTTGTTTAGTTTAAAAGTTTTGAACATAAAATAGTTCTAAGTAACTTAAATCTCAAGAGTCATAATAAAACAAGGATTTATTCATCACCATTAAAAGTAGCTTATGTCGTTCCCCTTGGTTAATAATATAAATACATAATATTATGTCTACTAGTTTCCTATTCCATGCAATAACATGAACCATTCAAGGCGACGCAAGTGGACAACGCTGACCGGTACGCACTAGCGACGCTGACGGTGCGTCCCGCGCGGGGGGCGGGGCCTCCCCCTTCCCCTTCCCCGGCCGGCGTGCAGTTCATGCGGCGGGCGTACTCCGCGCTCGTGCCTGAAGACACCAAGCCCGGCGCCGTGCTCACCAGCCTGCAGACCAGCCAGGCTGAGGTAAGGCTTGAGGTCAGACTTAAGTCAACCCTTCGCATCAAGCATCATGAACTAAATGCTTACTTACGTCAAACATTTTCTGTTCCAAACTTCAATAGCCTGACTAAAAAAGCTGAGAACTTTATTGGAAACGTCGAAGTGTTTTTTGAGTTTTCTTCAAGTCTTCTTTCCTTGTTTTGTAATTTTGTTACTTATGATACTCATTTTACGGTATTCCCTAAATTATGTCGTCAAATGTTCCAGAAACCTCTACAGTTCTACGTGTCGGAGCGTAGTTTTCTGGAGAAGTTCGCTATCAACAGCGCGGGGGAGGTGCTGCTGCGCCACCCGCTCGACTACGAGGCACGAGCCAACTACCAGTACCAAGTCATGGTCACTGACGGACAAGGGGTGAGTGATAACATGACTGCGTAAATGAGGGTTACGCTTTTATCGGGGCGTGATTGTTAGAATATCGCACTCAAACTTTTCAAAGAAAATCAACGTGCATTACCAGTGGACGTCTGATGTCTGAAGAGCGATAGTTTGGCTAACCAACTCTTAAAGTGGCATAACAGACGTTCACGATATAAAAATGTTTTGTGTATGCTATGTTCTTGGTCCAAGGTTCACAGCATCCTCATCTTATGAGCTTCATTTCAGAACGACACAGCGGCCATTAACATCACGGTGGGTGACGTGAACGAGTGGGAGCCGCGGTTCCGGCACGCGCACTATGAGTTCGGCGTCACCCTGGGGGACGGGGAGGACGGGGGGGACGGACGGGGGGCGGGGGACAAGCGCGTGGGTCGGCTGCAGGCGCACGACGGGGACAGCGGCGACCGACTGACGATACAGCTGTCTGGACCGGATTCTAAGTGAGCATTCTTATACTTGATCTAGAAGTTCGGTAGACAAGAAGGTTAGTTACTGTGACTAAAATTTTGTTGGAAAAACTTGCCATAACGAATTGTTGATCAAGCATAGAATGCCTGCCAGCTTCGAAGCCTGCCAGTGTGTTAATAAAGTCTTCGTGTCACATATGAATTTGCTGTTTTATAACGCCAGGCGTTAAATTTTATCATTACCTTGTATAAAATATTACTATGTATAAGTAATCTTACGCTAAGAACATAAAATCAACTGCTTATCTACGTATCAATATTGTTCTCTTCGTAGATACTTCTACGCGGACGAGGACGGCACCCTGTACTTGCGCGGGGAGATGGCGGCGGCGGTCAACGCCACGGCGCTGCATCTCGTCGCTACCGCTGTTGACTCTGGCTCACCACCGAGACAGGTAGTAATAAACATATTTTATAATCACTTAACCCGTCGATCGTGGAAAAACGAGACACAATAGAATTTCTTTTGGGTCTCAGTCACCGGTGACCATGTGGGGCTTGATGAATTAAACACTATAAGACGCGCGTTCAGACGTGCGCGTGTTCTGCGCGTGTTCTACTGTAGAGTATGGGAAAACACGCGCGCGGCACGCGCTGAACCCGCGCAGAATCTGCGCACAGGCTGCGCGCGTGTTTTCCCATACGCTTTCGTAGAACACGCGCACGTCTGAACGCGCCCTAATTGAGATGAGTTTTTTAAGGATGTTCCTGTTCCTTACTACAAACTAGAAACTCAGGTTATCAGTTTCATCATCTTGTGAGATTTTTATGTCGAAGTTGGGTAGTCAACAGATTGAAAAAATTCTAATCTTGAGTTTCTATTTTGTGCCCACACTTAAGTGCAAGTCCTTGTTTTATACCTCCTCTTATTATTGCTAATGATGCGACTGTTCTCTGTTCCAGTCTTCAGTGCCAGTTGTGGTGCGAGTGCGGGGCGGGGCAGGTGCGAGGGCAGAGACCGCGCGGGCGGGGGGCGCGGTGCTCGGCGGGTTCAGCGCAGCGCTGGCGTTGCTGGCAGTGGCGCTACTGGGGCTGCTGGTTTACTTGTGCAGACTGTGAGTATTTCTTTTAACTACAAGTGCCCATTTACATCGGTGAAGTTAGTGCTAGAGACCAATTAATCTTTTACATGAATAAATTACTCATCCAGACTTCTGCGCTGAAATTCAGTAATACTGACCCGTGACTCTATTGTGGTGTTGAGACAACAAAGCTTTCTTACACGATTATCAGCATTTTAACCCTTAATTCGATGGATTTTTTTTTCGCGATTTTTTTTTGTTCATATACCTTTCCTATAGTGTCTAAAGAACTACAAAAAAATATTTTAAAAAAATCCCTATTTTACAATTTTCGAGAAATGATAGTATAGTATATTATACATTGCCGGGTTCCTACAAAACACCCTTCCAATATATACGTATAGCCCGCTTTACGTATATATTGGATTTGCCGCTAAGAGCATTCACAGATAAAAGCTTCTGAAGCTTTGAGTAAAAGTATTTATCAACTGGCTGATTTCAGAAAGCATTTAGAAGACGCTTTTAATGTCCTGATCTGTAAAAAAAAAATTTCAATAAAATACAGCTATATAACTTATTTAGCAAAAGCGCAGTAATGACAGAAATTTTGAAAGCTCCAACAAAATGTTTCATGACCTATAATGGAGAAGAAGGAATCACATACCTAGAGAACCACAGGATAAACATTGGAAAAGATAATATTATATCAAAAACCGATTTAATAGCCATCTAAGTACCTACTAAAGTGTTTTAGTCAAGGTGGTTGGTGAGGGTTTTCATCTAGAAGTAAAGATCAATTAATTAAATTTTAGTTGTAAAAAAAGCTCAGTTATCGTGTCCAGCTATACTTTTGGGCCTTTAAAAGGCCTTTCATGTATTTTTTGTAAAAAAATCATTAACAACTATAAAAAAATGCCTCAAACTAGCAATTTACCAATTTTTACAAAATTAGGAATATCAGAAAAATTTTTTTTTCAGTAAGCTACATCTCACTCAATGAGGAAAAGAAAGCTTTGTAAGAGCTTAGAGTGGGTAGAAATGTAAAATTCCTAGAATAACCAAAATATTTTTCATAGACCAGTACAAAAGTAAGCTAAGACTAAAAAGGCCGAACAGTTTTCCTATAGATATTATCAAATCTGAGACCAAATGTCGAAATATTAAGTATAATGAAGATCATGGACAAAGTTTAAGTCCAATAAGTCCAACAGCTCCAGCTGCAGCAGTTCACAAATGGTCCAGGATGATAGTACCGACTTCACCTTTAATTCGACGAAGTGAAACTCGCTATACATAGAATTTCGTAGTGTGATTTCAGAGAAAGCGGCAATGTATAATCGGCTAAACGTATAGTTTAGTCATAATTATAGGTATGATATGAAAGCAGATTTGTCCAAATTATTATTCAGTCGCATGATTCAGATAGTTGACAATTAATAACTATTGCTAAAGTGTAACTTGGACCATTTTAAATATCTTAAATAACATTATTTAAAAACGTAACGTAACGTACGGTCGGAAGATCTACCTTTTTGGCAGCCATTTTCATCGCTAAATAAATTACCAAATATCCTATATCTCTTGGCAACAGGCGTCGTCGTCAAGCGCCGCTCAAGTCTCCCGCACCAGCATCAGAGGGTGGGGAGAAGGCGGGGTCGCTGCTGTCCGTGTCCGCCGGCGCCAGCAGCATCCTCGCCGCATCCTGCTCCAGCCTCGACAGGGACCCACCCACCACAGGTGACTAGAACTAGGCACCATGATGGCATCCTGCCAGGATTAGTTGAAGAGAAGACTAAAAGAAAGAGCGGCCGTTATATTTTGTTTGCGTCCAACAATCAACAGTGCTTCTCGCTTTAAAGGGAAATTCTTAATGCTTGAATAACATGTTTTTACCGAGGATTTCCTGTCCTCGATCTCGAACTATTGAGGATTGGCATTATACTTACATAGTTTCTTCATCAGCTAACAAGCCCCGGTCTAACGGCAAGTCGCGTGTGGCACCTGCAGCACCTGTAGCGGCGCTGAGCGACCACGTGAGCGGCGGCGGCGTGGCGGGGCGCAGCGGCGTGGCGTGGCCGAGCGCGACCATCCCCGCGCGCGTCAAGAAGCTGAGCTGGGACGACGCGCCCTCCACGGTCAGTGTACTGTAGCAGCTACAGTTGCTGTAGGTAACGTGATCGACACTATGCGATCGAGAGTTCTACGAGGAAGTGAGGAGAAGCTAATCTAAATTAGTGCCGTTAAGATATTTCCGTATACACAGAGAGACTGAGCAGCTGGCAGCCTGGCACAGTATACACCAGCATATAAATGTTTCCTCCTGGGTTAAGTTCAGCAATTTAATCCAGTAGTATATTTCGCTACTACGAGCGAAATCCAATAGTAAACATATAAAAATGCGAAACCACTAGGGCTCCGGAAACAGACACACATAAGAAGCACAAATGCGTTACCTACCTTTCAGCTGTTGGGATTTCGTCCATTTGGTTAACGTAGGAAACTACCTAAACTAAGGGTGTGTTCACAAATTGTGTGTTGTTCCAGGACGAGACGGGAGCGGGCGTGCCGCGCGACGTGACGGAGGCCACCAACACCGCCGTGGGTGACCACATGAACCTCACCGTATACTTCTAACTGTGAACTGGGGCTGTCCAATGTTGGTGCAAATTTTTGCCCCTCCTCATCAGCAATTTGTACAGCATCGAATTAGTTCCCATTATTTCCACTAGAGGCGCTTTTTCGATGCCATGCAAATGGAATAAAAACTTCTTCGATTTCGAGTTGTGACTTGTGACAAAATATACTATAACCAGGGGAGGTGTTTCGTGTCTCATTATGTGTTAGCTTAGATCCTGTGTATATAAAGGACTAATGGGTGAAAAAAGACGTCAAAAGATTCCAAAGATGAATATATTGAGTGATTTGAAAGCTACAAACTTGTTGGTAAAGATTTAAGCTTATGCTTAGTTCATATCTTAAGCGTTGGGACCATTTCCACAGAACAAAGTCCATATGCAAGCCCGTCTTTCCAAGAAATGAAATTAATTTAAAACAAAAAGAAGTAACATAATAAAGTTGTGGATAGCTGTTATTGGCCTTATAAGTACTCATTGTATTCTTCTATAATATTGAACATTGTAAAATTGATGGCTGTTGTTATCCCAAATAAATAAATAAAGTACTTAATCTAAGTTATGTAAAAAAATTACTAAAAACGTCGTAAGGCTGATTACTCACCATTACCTAGATATAATAATGAAATAGAATTTTCTTTCCATAGCTTTTGAATTACTGATTGCATGAATATAAGATTTTAAGAATTTTATAAAATGAACTAGACGAAACTGTAAATAGAAACATTTATTTGAATATTAGTATTAAATTAATTACTTACATTAAGGTTAAGGTTAAAACTTAAAGTTAATATACAAATTTTTATAATTGTTTATACTTAATTAATAAGAGAAATTTTAAAAGAGAAAGAATCATGTAACAAATATACTTTTACATTAAAGAAGAGCATTTATTTGGATTTGTTACGCGTAAGCTTTCCTGTGTCTTCTCATAACATTTACACTAGTTTGTGTTTCCTCTAAGGTATGTGTTGTAAACCGCTCTTACCGTTGAGATTATGTTCAAGACCATTCTTGGGATGCTGTTTTAATCGATATATCGTTCTTGTAAGTCGTACTTGTGTGGCTTAACAACTGAGTACTGACTACTGAGTACGAACGTTACATAAATAAATTAAAGTCGACCTTTCCTTGAGAGGAGCTGTTTGTTTCTTGAGTGTAGTCAAACCTTGACTTTAGTGCAAAGCTCTTGGTTCTTTCAAACTAATAATATTAATTACTTAACGACAATCTTAGGACGCTGAGAGCGAATCAGCCAATATTGAGTAGGAGAGCGGTTTCTTGAGTTCGGATTAACAGTAACTTGATTTAACTGCAACAATATTTGTAATTACTGTTAAGTTAATAATATTGTTTATATTGTACTATGTTACATCTTCCAGTGAATATGTGAATACCAATAGATATTGATGTTATTAAACCTTTGTTGACGATTATGTTTTTTATTTCGATTTAGAAAAATATTGCTTTAATTTTATCAAACGTCCAGAGTCCATCTCATTATATTATTAGGTTTGTGCTTAGGTTAGCGAATACTTACCTACTTTTCGGAAAATAGTCGTGCCTGGCTTAGAGTTCTTATTTTAAACATTTACTTAGGTACTATCAGAGAAGTTGATTCCTAGGCAGATGGCGGACCTAAGTAACATTACGATCACAGCTAATTGAAATGACAAAATCCGACCACATGACGTTGGTCTGTCAACTGCCTAGGAATCAATTTCCTCGATGGTACATCAGCGTATTTTGTAATATATATTGCTAGGACATTATTTAAGTATTTGTTTATTACTTAATAATGAAAGAGCGACCTCACATCCTTTACGATTAATGTTTTGGTGGCCAAAATTAGTTAACAAACAGTGCCCACAATATATAAATTACGGACATTATGCACATCCTCTACAATGTAATATGCTGATAAGTGATCACGGATATGTTATGGACATGTTGGAATAAGCCCGACTTTCGCCGAGATGGTGGTGGTAGTGGTGGTACAGACACAACATCACAACACGGTGAGCCGCGGCCGCGAGTGTGTGACAGTGCACCGACTTTCACTATACAACGTGAGTTTGTTTATTTTTAAAACCCTTAACAATATCTAATTACTTGACGATATTATGCAATATTGTATCTGTTTCATATACGGTCAAAGGTACGATATAGCACACCCTTGTTAGGATTAGTTATTTTTACGTTATAATGTTACTATATACAGTGTGTAACAAAAATAAGTGATAATACTTTAGGGTGTGTACGTGTTCCTTGTAGAGAGTTCACTGTGAAAGTAGCAGCGCTGAAAGACGAATTTTTTTTTTCACTTTTGTATGAGCAAGGGCCCGAGCGTCACGAGTTTTCCCATACAAAAGTGAAAAAAAAAATTTGGTCTTTCAGCGCTGCTACTTTCACAGTAAACTCTCTACAAGGAACACGTACACACCCTAAAATATTATCACCTATTTTTGTTACACCCTGTATAATACGTTTACGTTATAAATTATGTTTTGACGTTATAATGGCAATAACATTAAACTATTTGTAAAGATTTAAAAGGACTGGAGATGTGGATTATAATGAACAGACGTGACAAACCCATTTTTAATTTAACAAAATTATAAGATTAGGTATTTTTACCATACAAGGTCTATACAAAATCAAGACCAATACAAGGAGGGCCTAGCATTATGCTGAAGGCTTCAGGCCACCTCTAAACAAACCAAAATATATGTTTTTTGCTATTGCTAGTGGAGTGTGGACCCATTCAGCGTACCTATACTGCTGTTTATTTATATATTATTAATTGAATGTGGAGGACGGAGGTAGATTGTAGAGCCTCCGAAATCCGAAATATACGAAACAACATTTTTACGCACATACAATGCCTGGCACCCAAGAAGTTTTTCTATACATATTATATTAAAGACAGAGGCTATAAATATCATATCAACATAGACTCCTTGTTTTGCCACAGGTGAAACTAATGAGTCATTGGGCAAGTAGTTCGGACGGATCTAACATTATATAAGGCCACCTAAAAGTCCGTGAGTGTTTGAATCATCATCGTTGCAACGCCAACTCCCGGTGTGGCAACTATTTGTTTGGGTTTCCCCGCGGGTGCCGGTCGCGTGCGGGTTACAACTTGCGGGTTGCGGTTCGCGGGTTGCGGGGGGCTACTCCACTTTCTCCGTTACATAACGCAACCGTGACCTCCGCGCCTCCGGGTTCACTGTTTATAGCCCATTGTAACCGCCGAGTATGGTAACGCCTAGGTAACGTTAATCTAAATGGGGAGAAAACTAGATTGCATAGCGGAGCTGTGATATGACCTAGATCCAGTCATGTTACATACTAAGATGCATACTGGTGGTACAGACAGCAAATACAGAAGGTTAGGTGTATAGTAATTATTTACTACATAATTAGGGTGGGTTGCGCCAACTTACTTTAACTATAACAGCTGTAACTTTAACTATGTATAACTTTAACTACAATGCAAAATGTCAAATCTTTGGTTAAAGTTAAAAATGGACGCCATCAAGACGCCATATTTAACCATAACCATAGAGCTCGACAAGGCTTTTACTCGGCAAGGCACGTGGCGAAAAAAGGAACTAACGCTGTCATCATACAAAAACGCCATTTTTGACAGTTCTCCTTTACCAGCAGCGCGCCCGCCCACGTTCTTATAAAGCCTTGTCGGACCAGCAACGTCTTCTATCAAATTCTGTGGTCAAAGTTAAGGTTGAAGTTAGATTAGCCTTAACTATAACCATAACTTTGACCATAACTTTAACTTTAACCACGCCTCTGGTGCAACCCAACCTAAGTTCATGTCTAACTTTATTCGCAAATACGTCACAGAGATGTCAGCTTAGTTTAACTTCGAAACAGGTCTTTAATTGTTTTTAGTCTCCTAACAATTAACAGAGGGGTGAATAAGTTGGCTCGACTGTCTAACTCTAAAGTCATAAACTGATTTCATTTTTTTTTCCTTCAACAAAACGTGATTAAAAACGTTCCAATAGCTCTTCATCATCTGATGCCTATTGACAATGCCTGCCGTGATTATCTAATTAATATTAAAGTTGTATTGGCTCAGTATGTACCTAGTGTGTACAATGTAAGAAATGTGGAAAAAGCTGAGTCAACTCCTTCGCGGAGAAAGTGATTCAACTCGTTATTGCTATAATAAACACTTTTACATAGTCGTTTTCTCCTGCGCTTAATTTTTTATTTTATGCGAGGACTATAAAACTGTCTTTATTTTCGCAAATGTATAAACATGTAAGCTACCAACGTCTCCAAAAACTGGAGATTAAGTAAAAGATGCTTCACTAAAGGACTACTTATAGCACTTGCACTGTATTCGCAATTCGCATTAGAAATTATTAGGAAAAGACCGCATACTTGTTCTATTATCTATTCTGTGCGCATAATATATTATTATGTTTTAATTATTGTCTTATACATATTTGTTCTTATGGTCTAATTTACATATTATACGCTTGACGCTTCATTAACTGGACGTTGTTCTCAGTACGGGTTTTCAGAAAAAACTGCGTTTCTTTCTGCGCTACTAATCTAATTAACCCAAATGTTCAAGCAGTTTAATGAATTGCCGTTGCAGATGTTGCAGCTAGTAGTCGCAGCGCTGCTGCTGGCCGGCGTGAGCTCCGACAACTCCACCGACACTGCAGATGTGTGCGTGGGGCCCTGGAGTCAGGCGCTGGAGGACTGGGCCACCGCACCACATTCTGAGAGAACTGGTAAGTAAACTGTTGTAAAATGATATTGTGGTCAGCGACCTTTGTGCTTTGTTTGGTCAGAAGATCATACTTTTAGCCGCCTCCTCGCTCATGTTCCAGCGTGCAAATAATCGAATTTTCTCATTCCAGGCCGCATCATGGTCCTCGCTCCAGCCAAGGGCTACTACGTGACGGAGCGCATTGACACGCCCCTGACTCCCCCTCCCCCGCCGCCGCCCGCACCCCCCGCGCCCCCCGCCCCGCCGGCGCTCAAGGCCAGCTACAAGCCCCACACGCCACAGGGGTACAGCGAGTGGGACGGTGCTGGACCCGGCAAGATCGTGAACCGCCCGCCTAAGCCGTATGACAAGTTCAAACCGAGCTATGTGAGTATAATCCGTCTTCTGAGGTTCCTTTGACTAACATAAGAGGGATCACCATCATCTTTGCCTAATACTGTCTGTTTTGGACACTCATTGCAGCCGGCACCTCCACCCCCACAGTACGCCGTGGACCGCGTGGACGATCCGCCCAAGCGCGTGTCGGAGACGGACCTGTACCTGCTGACCGCCATAGAGAAGCTCGTCTACCGCGCAGACCTCACCGAGAAGAGGCTGAGGAAGATCGAGGAGGCAGTGCAGCTGCTGTTAGGAGGAGAGACTAAGCCAGGTGAGAGAGGGCAAACAAAAGCAAGTTGCAGAAGGTCTAAATAGGTTGATAAAATCTATACCATATTGTTTTAGTGATTCATAAGCGTGGCCGTGCTATAAAGTGGTCGCAAAGAGATGTTTCCACTTTTCACCTTTTATCTTGATTGGACAAACTTAGCTCCAGGACAAACTTGAAAGTTGCGATGGCACCTTCAACGCACAGAGGTTTTAAGTCGATACACTCGGTTCTTAGATTTGGGGAAACCAACATGCGGCTCTCCACCGGCATCACCGCCCAATATACTAAACGAATTTCTCCTCGAAAAGGGCAAACTTGAAATAATATATTTATGTCGCTTCCACATCCGTCGCGTCTTTTTAAAACTCTTATTTGAACATTAGCAGAGCCATCATGCGCGACCGACTTCACGCGCGTGGGCGGCGGCTGCTACTACTGGTCGCGCGAGGCGGTGGACTGGAAGGACGCGAGCCGCGCCTGCCGCCGCCGCGCAGCGTCGCTGCTCGAGCTGCCCAGACGAGAGGACGCCAGGGCCGTCATTACTGCGCTCCTCAGCGATAAGAAACTTAAAGGTAGAGTCTTTCTTGGTACTTGCACACACAAAATATTTAAAGAGATTGTACTGTCAGAGAAATTAATTACGCTATTCGGTAGGGTAATGTCACGGTTCCCCGAATGACTCTTCCCTGATGGTACAAAACAGTTCTACCAACTGTTACAGTTATTTCTTAAACACAACCTTGGGATCCTCAGCTGTGTGCCCGCCAGCCAGCCAGGCTGTTGCAGCAATAATTTACTGTAGAGACGGTAACGCAATAACTTCAGGAACCGGTAGTTACACTAATAAATAATAATAATTTTTAACTGGTGTATTCTCAATTCTCGTGCATCAGCGTGCGAGCTCTTTACGATGTATAGGGCTGAAGTCAAAAGTCAAAATTACCTAAGTGCTCGTATTTTGTTATGATGGTGGCTACAAAACTCATTTTCAGGCGACGACTTCTGGACAGGCGGCCTCAACCCCGGCCTACTCTGGATCTGGTCGGGCTCGGCCAGGCCGATACAGTCAAACACGACCGACAACGCGACGGTCACTATCAGCGGGGACGGGCGCTGCCTGGCCTTGGTCCACGAGTCCGCCGTCCACAGCTACATGTATAGAGGCCAGGACTGCGGCATCCGACACAGGTACAAAACACAGCTAGGTTACAATTATTTGCAATTTGCATGCACTTATGCCATTTTATCATTTTATATATTAAATTCTACAGTACGTGTGCAGTGTCACTAAACACCTCTTAAACGGCTGGACCGATTTGAATGCAAAAATTTTGATTTGGGGTAGCGCCCCAGGTGGTTTTTAATAATTGTTGCCCCCAGATGGTATATGTAGAATTTAGATTCATAAATCAGCCCGACAGATGGCGTTAGTTACATATTTTTACACACCGATTAAGAGCGCGTTCAGACGTGCGCGTGTTCTTCTATAGCGTATGGGAAAACACGCGCGCGGCACGCGCTGAACCCGCGCAGAACCTGCGCGCAGGCTGCGCGCGTGTTTTCCCATATAGTAGAACACGCGCAGAACACGCTCACGTCTGAACGCGCCCTAAGGAAATACCTCCATGTTCTAACACGACCGATTTCGATATAATCATCGTGTGATCACATCAGGTGATCTCCCTCCAGTATAACAATCCTCACACCAGATGATGATTATATCGAAACCGGTCGTGTATAACATTTATGTTGTAAATAATTTATTTATTATTAATTACTGTGAAACATGAATTTCCATCAAGAGGTTAAGATACATTCAATGTTATGTACAGATACATATGCCAGCTAGAAGAAAAACAGGAGAAGTTGAGCAACGACATAGAGAAAACGGCGCGCGCGCTGCGACACGACAATAGAAGGGCGAAGTTACTGTTGGACACTATACAAGAGAGGGTTGTTCGGTAGAAATGTCTCTATAGTCTTTTGTCTTCACGGTTTGCAGTAAGTTGAGCAATATACAAATGTATATAACAACTTTGAAACCGCACTGATGACTCACTGTAAACTTAACGTAAGATATTGTGAGCTAAAATTGTAAATAATAATCAATATATGCACAAAATATTATAAGTTGTAAAGAAAGTGTGCTTATTGAAAATATTCTACAATATTTTCAAACACATATCATTCAGCATTCTAATTAAGTAAATAACTTTTCTAGATTATAAGTTTTAATTTATTATTTAAATAAATTATTTTGATTATTGTTAAAACATTCTTTTTTTTCCAAACTATATGTCCATATATTTTATCATAGTTGTGCATAATTTATTGTTAAAATTATTTCCAAAGAATACTATGGGATTTCCAGTTCAGTCTTCAGGGTATAAAGAAACACATGCGCTGTTGTAAATCCTTA
The DNA here is from genome assembly GCF_905147365.1 of Aricia agestis. Lineage (NCBI taxonomy): Eukaryota > Metazoa > Arthropoda > Insecta > Lepidoptera > Lycaenidae > Aricia > Aricia agestis. The sequence continues at coordinate 322,785 of NC_056413.1, forward strand.
TAATTACAATTTATTATGTACATGTTGAGACGAGCACAACTGACTTATCGTACAATAAATATCAACAGTCGGCTATATACATCCCTCACTTTCAACAGTTCCGTATTCAACCCCTAATTTGAACCGCTGATAATGCTATGTAGGGGTAAAGCACTGAACAAGCCCTATGGACGTACGCGGTGTGACAATTTCAACTAATATAGACTTTGGGGCTTGTGGCTTTAGCCGCATGCGGCGAAGTCGAATTGCCATTTAGACCGTGGATTTTCGCCGTGCGGCGTAAATCGTGCGGCTTTAGTCACCCTTGTTATTCCAGCATAACAGAGGCCCAAGTGTGAGTTTTTAATCATTACTATTGCTAATATATTATACTACGATCCTAGTCACAAAACTTATTTTTTTAAGATCAATTTGCATATTAATTCGTAACTAGTAGTAGTTAGGGCCATTATGCATATTATTACAATAATAATATTATAATATATTTGCCTTAGAACAGGGCCTCTAGCGGAATTGCTCGGTAACTTTTAGCCATACTTTCTACGACCCAAGTAAGCGAGTAACTATTAAAAACTCACATATACAAATTACACTAGTCACCATAGAGGAATAAAAGTCACCAACATTTTGATAAGTTATTCTGTCAAGTAACTATGTATGGTATCCATCGATCGTGGAATAACGAGACACAATAGCTTATCTATTGTTATCGCGGCCGGATGCGGCCGCTTAGGGCTTCATGAATTAAATATCACAATATAATGTTGGTACCGACAGAGAAACTAGCTTAAAACGTACATTTTTACTGCCTGACATAATTAATAAATTAATTCATCATGTAAGTTTTAACAGACATTTAAGCTAGTCACAGCAATCAAATGCGGCGAAAAATAAGACACTTTGGTTTATTACTCCGGTATTACATTTGCACATTTTGGATTACATTTTCAACTTTTTTTAAATACTTAGCCTAATGTCTAGTAAAACTGGCCCTGTCTCAAATTGGTGTATCGAATAATTCTAAATTGCCTTCATACAGTTACTCTAATTATTGTAGTTTACTTTTAACGTTTATTTATTACTTCATTTTTCCTCCTTTTTTGAGGTTACTTTGACATTAGAGACAGAGGTTAATATTATAAGGGTGGAGCCACAGGAGCGTATTTTTTTTGAGTTGTCACTTTATTTCGGTCGCGTAATTTGTTTTCTGCTTAAATCTGTTGGGCCACAACACGAGCGTAATGTAGTTATTTTTTAAACATGTGCGTGCATATGTGCGCAGGGCTTCACCCTAAGAGAAACAAAATTAAAGTATTTGAATATAAAAGTTTTAAGATGGCCGTCTCAACCCGTTGAGATCTTGACAACGGAACATGAACAAGTTTCATGTCATGCATCATCATGATGTCATGACATGGTGTCATGTCATTTATGTTCCGTTGAACTCATAGCAGACATGGACTAGTATGATATAATATATTTATTACTCTATGGATATAGTAAGATTCTTATTAATACAAACATTTTTCGATTCCTTTTAGTATAAACATAAGTTTTATTTTTGGAAGTAGGATAAAAGTATTCAGATTAAGGCCAAAATTAATAACAAGCATAAAACATTAAAAGATAGGGAAATGAAACATTTTATAAGCTAAACCTATTTTCTCATAATATTACTCATTAAATAAAGCAGTGTTATTAACAATGAAAGTTATTGAAGTTTTGAAAAATAATATACTATTGCAAAAAATAACATAATGATAATATGAAACAAATAAGAACTTTGTAACAGTGATATAAAAAAATTTGTACTCTGTGCAACATGGTCGAGGTACAAAAACTGAAATAAATAGCAATAACTTCATATTATAAATTATAATAGAATATAGAGGGTGGGATTATTACAATATATCGAAGGACAATGTTGTTTAGTGTCCTTTTTGTTGTTTTAACAACATTTTACAAGGTAAAATTTTAATTTCTAGTCTCGAAATCCTTTTAAGCTTGACACACTAAAACCAACTACAAAATATGTCAATTAAAAAAAAATCTTTATAAAATAAGACAAATAAAATATTTACAAGTGGCAAATTTAGTTAAACAATATTTACATGATCACTCGAGCTCAGTCATTCTAATTTACACATCACATCACTTGTAAAGACAGGACTGGGACAAATGATGATCGCATATAATATTTACTTGTATATATATCTTAGTATCTGAATTATGTAAGATCTCTAATGTAAATTTTTCTTCATGTATATTGTGTATCGGTCATGTATGTTGTGTATGTTTTTTAGACAAAATGAATGCCACAGCCAATCTTTTGTGCGGTCGGGTTGATGACAATATAATTATTATCGTGAAAATAACTCCAATAATAATTTAAATGCGTCTCCGACGACAAGGTATTGTTGGACAATATGAGATATTATCTCTACAGTAGAATTTCTGGGCTTAGCCAACACGTTTTCTTTATATAATCGACGATTAAGAATGTATGGAATTGACGTATGTTCGATAAGTAATAGAGTCGATATTCGATTCATTTCATGTCAATTTCACACACTTTGATCGGCGATTTTAATACAAAGCAATCGAAAACATGTTGGCTAAGACTGCAGATTGGATAACGATAATGTTATTTTCACCAAACACTGGAGTGTCCTGGTATCTTGACAGTAGTCCTTGGATATGTTGATGTGATTTTCACCAAACACTGTGGAAGCGTCTGTGGGGTGGCACGCGGCTAGTTGAAGTGGAACTTGAACTGGAAGGGGCTGCCGTGGTGGAAGTGGGCAAAGGGGGAGTGGAAGTCGGCGCGCCCGGACTCGGGGTCCAGCGGGTCCGTGCCCGAGTCGAATTGTGCTCGCTTCTCCGGGTCCGTTAACACCTTGAAATTGAAAAGTATTGTGTTGGTAAGCTGCAATGCGATACAAGACACCAAGTAGGACGAAAATTACCAGCCAATTTAGAAAAAAATCGCGTCGAGTAGGCTTCGTAGTAGGCTCTTTTCTTTTTATATAATAAGGGGGCAAACAAGCAAACGGGTCACTGTTGAAAAGCAACTACCGTCGCCCATGGACACTCGCAAGTCGCAACATTAGAAGAGCTGCAGGTGCGTTGCCGGCCTGCCGTTATTGTGTTGGTAAGCCGCAATGCGATACTACGGCCACGCAGATTATATTTGAAGGGTCCACTGCAATAATGATGAATGTCCTCAATTGTCAGTTTTAATTTAATTAATATAAAAAAATAAGATAATTGGGTTTTTAAATTTAGAATGGTGTGACAAAACTTAGAATAAAGGATTATGAAGTAAACGCCTGTGACTTTGTGCGTTTTAGCCATGTAGCCGAAATATTAAAAACATACTTAGCACGGGACTGCAAGCTATATTGCTAATGTTGTAAACACATTTTAAAGATATTATTTCAAGTGATTGAATGCATGGCATTACTCATAACTTCATAAGTCATAAATATTTTAATATTTTTGGACGTTTATCATTATTGCAGTGGACCCTTCATTTGTCAGCGTATACTAGGCACCAAGTAGAACATTCCAAAAGTTACTAGCCAATTTGGAAATAAACAGCGTCGAGTAGGCTTTCATCTACAGTAGGCCTGGCCGAGCATACAACTTCGCTCGGTTTGAAGCTCTTCATTTGAGGCTCTCAAGCTACTACACAAAACATCTAAGTGTTGTGAAATAGTCCACAACACTTAGATGTTTTGTGTAATTTTGTCAAAACCAAAGTCCTATATTTTTTATTTCTAACCTCGTTCTAGAGGCAATTAATGCAAATGTTTAAAGAACGTTTGTTAAACCTATAGTATTCCCTCTAAAAAGGCCGGCAACGCATCTGCAGCTTTTCTGATGCTGCGAGTGTCCATGGGCGACGGTAGTTGCTTTCCATCACGTGACCCGTTTGCTCGTTTGCCCCCTTATTTTATTAAAAAAACGTATTTTTTGTTCTATTTGTTATCATTACAATAAGATAGTGTTACCTCCTTAGCGGCTGCGACGTCAATGAACTTCTTCTCAGCAATTTTCTTCTCATCCCCCTGGTAGTTGTCGGGGTGCCACTTCTGCGCCGCCTTGCGGTACGCCTTCACTATCTCCTGCTTCGTCGCACTCCTAAACATTACACTTTTATTTAGAGTGCTAACTACTTCAACTTAACTATACTTTACTATAACTATACTTTATCTATAACTTTAACTTTAACCACAACAAAATGTCAAATGCACTGTGAAATTCCTAGTAAAAGTCCATAATGGACGCCATTATATTTGACGATAACCTTAACCTTAACTATAACTGAGCCTCTGGTGCAACCCACCCTTAGCATAAGCATACAAATATAAAATAGGTGGTCTTACCGCTAAAAGCGGTTTCATCCAGACAAACTTAAAGTATCACTTTTATCACTTATTTCTTTCATAAATGTTATACAACAACCCCGTACAATGCTTAATTCGCGTATATATATATATTGTATACTTTAATTTTATGAGTGAGGGGAGCTTCTGTTTATATCAAACGGTATATTTTTTTTTATAATTCAATTTCTTTTTCATTTCCAAAATTGTGCGGTTCCAAGTGGATAAATTGATGGTTAGCAATTTACAATTTCGCCAACATCTTGAGGATCGTACTTTTTAAATACTGTGCTAAGTTTAATTCCGTTATGTAAGTACACAACCTACACTACATTAAGTTTTATTTTCAACCTAGGTGTGCGTAAGGGGTCAATATATAAGTTACCTGCAATATGCAATTTAACTAAGTATTATCGTGACACTAACCTCTTAACGCCCAGTATCTGGTAGTAGTCCCTGCTCTCCGCCTGCTTCTGCAGTTTCTGCGCCTTGCTGATGCCCTCCTTCGCCCGCTGCATGCCCTCCTCCACCTCTAGAGCCTCCTTGTACGCGTGGATCGCTGTAGAACATAAGCCATTTGTTTAAACAAAGTTATAGACATAGGGAGATCGCAGACGACAGACTTTTTGTGCGATCGAGTCTGCGGCGCCCATACAGTCGGCATGGCCGCACTTCCTGATAAAGTGCCGGATAGGCTATCCACAACTTATTTGACCGATTTTCCATACTCTACGTTCACGTTAAGTGGAGGATAGCCTATCCGGCACTTATCAGGAAGTGGTGAAACAGGAGGCCTACCACGAATCCGTTTTGAGACCCAAACATTCGAACGAGAATGCTGCATGCTGCTCTAACAACGTAAACGACGTTGTTAGAGCAGCATGCATCTGTCTGTGTCTGTGTGTGTGCGAGTGCGTGTGCGCGTGCGTGTGCGTGTGCGCGTGCGTGTGCGTGTGTGTGTGTACTGACCGTCGTCATACATGGCGAGGTGCAGCAGCGCGTCGGCGCGCTCGCACAGTATCCGCGCCTCGCGCCGCAGCTCCAGCGCGCGCCCGCACTCGCCCAGCGCCTGCGTGTACTCCTCCTCCTGAAAATTATTATATACATTTGTGTAAACACCCTCAAGTATGTAAAACGGTTAGTAAAAACTTGGAAAGCGTCTTTGTGAACGTTTCGAAAGTACACTTGCAGTGCAATTAACCATGTTATTTTAGTAACGGAATATAATAATTACTCAACAAGCTGTAGCAAAATTATTTAGTAACTTACCTTATTATAACAAACGCACAGCCACTTCCTAGCCTCATAAACGACTAACGTAACTTCGTCTTCGATCTTCAACACTTTGTTAGCACTCTCCACGCAGCCCAGGAAGTCTCTGTTCTCGCTCTTCTCCTCGCAGTCTAGAAGTAACTTGTCCACTTTCTTCAGCTTCTTGTACAACGGGAAGCACTGTTTGTGTTCTGGATCTAGCTTCAAACATTCTCTGATTTCCTGAAATTAAAGGATTCAACCTTATTGTTAAATTTATCACAAATCACTCTACTAGTGCAATCTTATAAGAAACTCATTTACGGATTTGGTGTCTGTTAGATACTGACTGTCAGAAATATTACTAGATAGTAGATACAGATGCTGTCTTGTACGATCCATATCGTACATCAAGCAGTTTTAGGGTTTTAAGGAGTCAGCGTTTAGGACGCGCTCGCGTAATTAGTTAATTATTTTATTAAAATCAGTTCGCATCGATCAATCAAGGCGATCGCGCGTGCTCGCACACCCGGGTCATTTGATCATCAAGTATCAATCAATAAATCAAGTAACGGTTTATCAAGTCAATCGTTTCATTTATCAAGTAAAAGGAGTAGTAGTTAATCAAGGACACTACATCCTTTATGGTCCTTCGTTTATTATTATTTCGTGAAGTGATCCTAGCAAGGTGCTTCGTGAATAATAAGGACTTCGCGAGTGAAAACACAGACAGTGTGACTTTTCGTGAAGTGATCAGTGGACATTGGATTGCAGTGCATTTTTTATCAAGGAAGTTATATCAAGAGTAGAGATGGAAGATCTACTATCAATTCAGCAACAGTTGGTTGGAGCCATTGAGCAGCTCTACTCCAATTTCAAGAAAGATGGGCCGGAGCGCAAGACCGGTGACTACATCAGGAGGAGACTGGAAACCCTGGATCAATACTGGCAGGAGTTTCAAAATAACCACTTCAAGCTATGTGGTTACAGCGACAAGTCTCACGATTATTTCGTGACCGACCAGTTCGAGTCAACCAAGGAGCGCTACGGGCACATCCGGTCGGTCATCGTCAACTATCAAGCACGGGACGCCAAGCCGACTACATCGCTGCTGCGGCCGGCGACTCCGTTGGGCGGCGCGTCGACGCCGCAGCCACCCGCGCGCACCTCGTCTCCAGCAGCAAGGCCAGATGGCGTGCAAGAGGGAGAAAATCAGGTAACTTTCAGGGCTCAGGGCGTCAACAGCAGGACGGACGAGTTGCTCAAGAAGCAAGCGAGCAACTTCAGGGCTCTACAGAGAAAGGTAACTAGTGTTAACTTAGATACGGAGTTAGATAAATGGGAGCTGGATGACATACTGAAAACTTTACAATCTCGTTGGTCGGTAATTGATTCTTTACATCTTGAGATAGATAGTGAGCTAGAGGGTAAAAATAAGGAATATGATTCAGCATTTTATCAATATGAACAATTGTACGAAGACATCAAGAGGTCTATCAATAGGAAAATCAGGTCCATGTGTCATAGGGAGAAGTCGACTCCACAGATGGAGTTGCCTACTTTTAGCGGCAGTTTCCAGCAGTGGACGTCATTCAAGGACTTATTCACGGAGACTATCCACACCAACGCATCTCTATCAGGCGCACAGAAGATGCAATTTTTAAAGGGCAAGCTCCGAGGTGAAGCTGAGCGCTTAGTTCAACATCTGCAGATTAGCTCAGACAATTACATCACCTGCTGGGAGATATTAAATAATAGGTATAATAATAGGAAACTTATTTTTACGTCGCATATCAATACGTTAATGAACCTTCCAGTGTCGCAGCAAGCATCGTTAGGACATATCAAGAGAATCCACGATACGTCACTGGAATCATTAAACGCTATAAAAAATCTAGGTGTAGATATAAGTACGTGGGATCCTCTACTTGTACATATTTTGAGCCAAAAACTTGACGCCGACACATACAACGAGTACGTAGCATCATTAAAGCAACCGAGGGAATTACCTAGTCTAAAGGAATTTCTAGATTTTCTTGAAACAAAATTTACAGCGCTAGAGACTTCACGGAAAAAACAAGAAAATCCGACGGCGAAGCCTAGTGCAAAATATACATATAATTTTAATCATAACTCTAATAATTCAGACAATCGTTTTAATTACAAGAAACCAACATATTTTTCGCAATCGAAAGTATCAAGTAACCGAGTCAATAAACCTGCATATCCGGTAAAAACAGCTTGTTATTATTGTTCAAACCGCGGAGATGGCTTATATTATTGCGCAAAATTTCTAGAACTACCTAATCATTTGAAGCGAAAATTAATTATTGACAAGCATTTATGCAAAAATTGTCTCTACGATCATGAAGTTAAAGGTTGTTATTCCGAATCACGTTGTCAAGAATGCAACGGCAACCATAATTCAATTTTGCACGATGCATTTTGTAACAGTTCATTCACGCCGAAAAATGCAGAGTCGAAAATTTCGAAACCAGAGGTTGGTAACACTCATGTGTCCGTGGAGGGCAAGGACCCCGAAATTCTGTTGGCAACAGCCATGGTGCGGGTTCAGGCTCGGGATGGCACCTATCATAATATCAGGGCATTGTTAGATCAAGGATCGGAGACTACGCTCATATCAGAGAGAGTAGCTCATATTTTAGGTTTACCGCGCAAACATTGCCAGGGAACCATAACTGGAATAGGCGAAAAGGAGAGCAACTGCAAGGGAATTATTAAAATCAAGTGTAGGTCTAATCAAGAAGACTTCTCATTCGAAACGGATGCTTATATCATGAATACTTTAATCAAGAATCTGCCCTCCTACAGCTTCCCTAAACCAGAATGGCCCGCATTAGAAAATTTGCATTTAGCTGATCCTTTCTTCAATGTGAGAAGACCAGTAGACCTTCTCCTTGGAGTGGATGTTTTTAGTAATTTATTGTTGGATGGAATTTACAAGGCCGGACCGACTCTACCTTTGGCGCAAAAAACGCGCTTAGGTTGGATTTTGAGCGGTTACGTAAAAAGAAGCTTTAAGTGTAATATAATTGTGCACGATATCAACGACATCAGTCAATTTTGGCAATCGGAAGATATATTCGAGTCATCTTCGATGTCCCTAGCCGACCAACAGGTCGTAGATTTTTATAACAAGACAACTATTCGTCTGGCGGATGGCAAGTATCAAGTGCGCCTCCCCCTTAAACAAGAAATAGAAAATAAATTAGGCCAGTCAAAATCAAAAGCTATTGCACAGTTTAAACAGTTAGAACGTAAATTTAATAAAAATCTAAATATAGCACAAGAATATAAATTATTTATCAATGAATACAAACAATTAGGACACATGATACACTCGAATAACTCCGAGTCATCAGATTACTACTTACCGCATCATTGTGTTATTCGAAATGAATCAACTACAACTAAATTAAGAGTTGTTTTTAATGCTTCTTCGCCTTCTTCGACTGGTTTGAGCCTGAATGATTTAATGGAAAGAGGTCCAAATTTACAACAAGATCTGCAGAGTCTTCTTATCAAGTGGAGACAATTCAGATTCGGTTTTACATCTGATGTGGAGAAAATGTTTAGAGTAGTATGGTTACATCCGGATGACCAAAAATATCAAAAAATTATTTGGCGAGATTCATTTTTTGACGAGTTAAGCATTTTTCAGCTGACGACAGTGACGTACGGCACCAAGGCCGCGCCGTTTCTGGCGATGATGACTCTCCGACGTTTAGCTCAAGACGAGAGACAGAATTATCAAGACAGTTCTGCTCCAAAGGTGATTGAGTCAGCTTTTTACATGGACGATCTCGTATACGGAAGTCATTCTGTCGAATCAGCAAAGCGTTTGATACAAGATATAGTAGCGATTTTAAAGTCCGGAGGATTTAATCTACGTAAATGGAAGGCAAATAATCAAGATATAATTCCTACAAGTAATAACAGCAATAATGATCAATTAAATTATGATTTTAAAAATACTGAGTCATCCAAAACATTGGGCCTTAGTTGGAATCCACAGCAAGATCAATTTACATTCACATCAAAATTAGACTTTAAGACCAAAATTCCCACAAAACGTATTTTACTTTCGAATATATCAAAATTATTCGATCCATTAGGTTGGCTTTCTCCGATTTCAACTAAAATAAAACTATTATTTCAACAAGTGTGGCAGTTGCAGTTAAAATGGGATGAACCCTTACCTGAAAATATTATTAAGGAATGGGAAAGCATGAAAATAGATTTAGAAAATATAAGTAATTTTTACATGCCGAGATGGTTAGGTATAACAGAAAGTAATGTCATCGAACTTCACGGCTTTTCCGATGCATCAACAAAATGTTACGCCTGTGTTGTTTATTGCAAGGTAAACACACACGGCCAGACGTCGGTAACCATGATAGCAGGAAAATCAAGACTGGTACCTGTAAATAATAAACTTACTTTACCTAAACTAGAGTTATGCGGTGCTCTATTACTTATTAAACTATTATCAAAAATCAAGACTTGCCTGGAAACATATCAAATTAATACTTACTGCTGGGTCGATTCTATGGTAGTATTAGGATGGATCAATGGTGTACCGGAACGCTGGAAGCCATTCGTGGCCAATAGAGTTAAGCAGATTGTCGACGTGGTGCCGCCCAGCAGCTGGAATTACGTCAAGTCAGAGGAAAACCCAGCTGATAGCGCTAGTCGCGGTTTGTCAGCATCCCAGTTAAAAGATCATGAACTTTGGTTTAAAGGGCCGACTTGGCTGAAAACTGAAAATTTATCACATATTCAAAAAACATTTATCACGGATCAAGAAGTGAGAAAAACTAAAAAGGTAGTTGCATCGGTAACTCAAAATCAACAAGAAAATATCATAAAAATATTACTGCAGAAATATAGCTCGCTAAGCAAGATTGCGAGAATTTTAGCATGGATATATAGATTTATAAGCAAGAAACAAGTTGTAAATAAATACTTAACAATAAGTGAAATAAAGCAAGCAAATATAAAAATTATTAAGCAGTGTCAGCAAGAATATTTTAGCGAAGAAATAGAAGCATTAAAGAAAGGAAAAAGCGTAGCATCAAAAAGCAAGATTTGCATGCTCAACCCTATATTAGATCAGGATCAAGTTTTAAGAGTTGGAGGTCGTTTAAAACATGCAAACATTAACTTAGACATGAAACATCCTATTATCATCCCAAAAGGTAGTCGCTTGTCTGAGTTAATAATAGATCAGTGTCATGAACTTACCTTCCACGGTGGCGCTAAACTCACTTCGGGGATCATTCGACAAAAGTACTGGTTGGTAGGGGGACTCAAGGCTACAAAGAAGCGCATTTATCAATGTGTTAAGTGCAGAAAGCACAGTCCCAGACAGCACTATCAAATCATGGGAGATTTACCAAGATCGAGGGTGAATCCGTCGCGGCCATTCTACGATACAGGGTTAGATTACACAGGTTATGTGTTCGTTAAGGCCAACAAGGGCCGAGGTATTCTAACAACAAAGGGCTACGTTGCTGTGTTCGTCTGTATGGTAACAAAAGCCATACATTTGGAGCTGGTTTCGGATTTGACGACGTCAGCATTTTTAGCAGCTTTGCGTCGAATGTCAGCCAGGCGAGGAGTGCCGAAAAATATGTATAGCGATCAAGGTACAACTTTCATCGGAGCAAACAAGGTTCTGCAGGAAGAATATCAGCAAATTTTATGTAAATTCGAAAACACAGAATTCATCGACGAAGTGACGCGCATGGGTATCAAGTGGCATTTCAATGCCCCCTCTTGGCCGTCAGCAGGTGGACTGTGGGAAGCTTCGGTCAAAAGTCTAAAATATCACATGAAGCGGGTGATAGGCGAACAACGTCTCACCTTTGAGGAGTACTCTACATTGCTCTCTCAGCTCGAAGCCTGCATCAATCAGAGACCTTTATGTGCTATGACCGAAGACCCCGACGACTTAAATTGCCTAACACCATCACATTTTTTAACTAGCGGTCCTCATCTCGCATTTTTCGACACCGAAACAGATTTACGTACTCGTTGGCATCATACACAAAAATTATTCGAGGATATCTGGAAGAAATGGCGACAAGAATATCTAACGCAGCTATCAGTCCGCAGCAAGTGGAGACTACCGCAAGAGAACATCAAGGTCAACGACATAGTGCTCATACAAGATAGCAATTTGCCGGCCGGAAGGTGGCCACTGGGCCGCGTCCTGGAGCTACATCCCGGAAGCGACGGTTTTGTGAGGGTTGTTACGCTAAAAACAAAAAGCGGCATCATGAAACGCCCCATAGTGAAACTGTCCATATTGCCTGTTAATCAAGAACAGTCAGATGAAAATATCAAGAATCCGGACGATGATGTAAAGCAAGTATATCACGTTACTAAACCTATTAAGAGAAATAATAATTACAGCTTTTCTAAATTAGTATTTACAATTTTATTGTTTATTATGACCTTTATATCAAGCTCAGAAGGTTCATTTAATGTTACACCGCTACAAAATCAAAGTTTATACTTCGACAAGGTGACAAACATGGCTCTCATCAAGGAC